>NC_133532.1:127887332-128187332 GCF_048544455.1 Silene latifolia | reverse complement strand
ACCTACCTACCTCAGTTCGTCTATTCTTCAGGATGAGTATTTTAATCAAAAGTAATCATTTTATTTATTTAGCTTAGCTGCCTAGCTACCTCAGTTTGTCTATTAATCAAAAGTGTTTGGGACAGAAGGAGTATATAAGTAATTAATTCAGCTCAGTTTGTTTATGTTTACTGGACTGCATGTTTATGTTATTTCAGACACTATACTATTAATTTTTTTGTTACGAGTCATCAGATTGATATTTTTTGTTTCATTGTTCTGATTCAGGGATAAAACATCTATGGATTCCACATTCAAAAAAATTAAGACTTTCAGATTTGGAAAATGTAATAGAGAAGATCTTTTGAGTTGTTTACCGGATGAATTGATATGTCAAATACTTTCATTACTTCCCACCAAGGATGCTGCTGCTGCCAGCCTCTCCTCCAGGAAGATGAGGAGCGCTTTTACGCGCTTGACATCCCTCGACTTTGATGATTCTCCTATTTCTTATTGTGCTGAGAATCATCCTCTTTTCATTGACCGTTTTCAGCTTTTTAAGACTTTTGTCACTAATGTACTCCAAGCATCCAAATCCCCTCATCTTAGCAGGTTTAGAATTGGGTTTGGTGGGGATTTGAACATCAGTTGGTCTCACTTTCATCACTCGTCTAGAGTTTGTGGCGCAGCTTGTTTCCCCCACGTAGAATCTACCCTCCTTAATGCATGGATTGACTTTCCGTTAAATCGTAATGGTCTTCAGGAGATTGACCTGCGTATTCATGTCAGGATACCCGGGAAGCTGCCCTCGGCCCTCTTTGCTTGTCAAACATTGGAGGTGTTGAAGCTCGACACTAATCTTGATTTTGAACTAGTTTCTAGTATGACATCCTTTTGGTTGCCTAACTTAAAAGTGCTCCAACTCTGTTCCATCCTCATACCGGAGGATGACTTTGTGTCTAGGCTAGTTTCAAGTTGTCCTTCACTTGAAGAGCTTTATATGAATTGCCGCTGGAAGTATGGGAATTCGGTAACCATATCTTCACC
Source organism: Silene latifolia (assembly GCF_048544455.1). Classification (NCBI taxonomy): domain Eukaryota; kingdom Viridiplantae; phylum Streptophyta; class Magnoliopsida; order Caryophyllales; family Caryophyllaceae; genus Silene; species Silene latifolia. The sequence continues at coordinate 128,186,306 of NC_133532.1, read as the reverse complement.
TTCGCTACGAAAATTGACTCTAATTCTTTATAGAGCTGATGAATACAGTGACCTTATAAGTATTGATACTCCTAATTTGCAACGTTTCAAATATGGTGACAATTTAGCTCTTCATCACTCTATCCCAAGTATGAAGGCTCTTGTTGAAGCTTCAATTCACGTTTTGGACTGTTTGGACACTCCCGACGAGTCTTTTGACAGCATGCTTAGCCTTGTTAGAGCCGTGTCTAATGTTGAACGGTTAAATTTGCGCGTCTCATGTGTGGAGGTTAGTTTATCTCTTATACTATAACCGTTTTTGTGTGTAACTTGATTACCTATAGTTATCATGTCTAATGGAGCCAATAACAACTCAGTTTCTTTGGCTTCCAACTAATCTCCATCAAGTTTGTTTTGTTTTACTTCCGAGTTATATTTGTTAGTGATTTTGTTTCTGTTACCCTTTGCATGAAGGTTTTGGACCGTGAAGAGATGAAGAATCAACTGCCTGTGTTTCATAATCTTAGACTTATGAAACTAGGTCATGGTGCAGCTTGTAAATGGGGTACAGTTTTGTTGGAATTTCTTAAGCGCTCACCTCACTTAGAAACACTCGGGTTCCCAGTGGTTAGTTTTCGAAATTACTTGGTTTATTATACATATACTAGACACCTCACTCCCCCGCCCCCCAAATCTATCCCAAAATTTGTCCCCTTTTGAAATTTAGTAAGGAAAAGTTTTAACCTGTAATATTGCCCCTTGATAATTTAACTCCTACCACCATCTTCATCTCAATGATATTGTCCCCATTCCCTTTAATTAAAGGGGTGAGATTGATATTTCATCATCTTTTCTTAAATCATTCCAAAATGGAAATGGAAGAATAAAATTGGGATGAAGTGAGTAGTAGATAGGGGATTGGCACGTTTATGACATTATGAAAATTTTGATTCTTATAAATGCTCCAACCACGGGTCAAGAGTTGAAATCTGGGATAGTTTTAAATTTAGCTCCCAAGTCATATACATGTTGTTTAACAATAATATACTAGCTTATTTCTTTGTTGTTTTTCAGGGATTTGTCTCAGGCCCTGCTTATATTCCTCTTTTTGATGGTGATGTAGATAGTTATGCTGAGTCGGAGCAACAGGTTTTTAGAACAAATCAAGAAATACCTCCTTGCTGCAAGTCTTATCTAAAAAGAATTTATATCAAAAAGTGCTGGGGCTCAGAACGGGAAGTAGAGTTGATCAGATTTCTTCTAAAAATTTCATTAGTTTTAGAGGAATTATTAATTATATGCGAGGAGGATTGGGTAGATAAGCCATCATTTGAGAGCACATTGATGAAGTTACCCAAGGCCTCAACCACCTGTTTAATTACAGTTCGCTGATCAAATCATACTTTCTGATCAGTCACCTCGCCTTATTTCTAAGTCGAAAAGGATTCATGTAATCTTTAATGTAATTATAAAATGCTAATATTATAACGTGGTTTAGCTATGTTAAGGATTTAATCATAGTATCGGGAGAGTGGGACTCGGATCTTGTCTATGATCTGTTTGGTGATGAATGGAGGTCTAAAATTCTAGCCCTCCCACTCTGTATTTCACAACCTAATGATAAAGTTTATTGGAAGCATTCGACATCTGAAGTTTATATGGGATTGCACTTGAATAAGACATGTAGAGAAAAGGATTTAGATAGAGCTAGTAGGGTATGTGTGGAAACTTCCTGGGCCTCAGACGTGGAAAGTCTTGATCTGGAGAATTATTACTAATTCTATCTCAAATGGAACGACGTCTGTGAAAAAAGGCCTCAATGTAGACCCCTACCGTCGCTTCTGCTATGGTAATGACTGCTTGGAGATGCTTGGAGACAGTAAGTAATGGTTGTCACATGGATTTGGGCTGCTTCTAGTCTTCTTGGAATACGAACCGGTAACGATAGTCATGTGGATATCGGAGATTTAACTATCAGTTGCGACGAAGTCTTCTCTTGGGAGGCCAAGACTTGATGAGTGTGGTGTACATCTACCGTTTAATGAGGTACGTGAGAAACTTAAGGACTACATCCCCATTTATCTCATCGACACGGGCCATAGATGTAATACAATTAGGGTGAAAGTGGATGCCGGTTGGATAAACTCATTAAGATCAGCAGCGGGTTGGGTGGCGTATGATTGAGCTCTCACTGTTATTCATGAAGGTGGTAAAGGGTTATGGTCTGAATCTGCTTTATAGGCGGAAGCAAAAGGTATCCGTGAAGCACTTCTTTGGGCTAGGGCTATTGGCTTTCTTCATTTAGACGTGTTTTCGACTACGTACAGATCTTATTCCATATCACAAGAGTGGAGAATGGATACCACTTGACTCAAGGAATCCTTCTAAACATCGAAGCTTGCTTTCCTTTTGGGATTGGGGTTTATGTTCTTGCTTTTTATGCTTCAAAGTTCTAAGCTGTTGTTCTAGTGCTCGTTTATGGCGTGTTGACACTTGGTTTGTCATTGGGACCCTTAGTGTATGCCTCTTTCATATGTTTTACCTTGGCCATCCATGACCATAATAGTCGTTCAAAGCGGCGAGTAAAAGATTGAATCGATTGATCGATTGGTTTAATTATGTTAATTCATTATTTCGATTTGTTTGATTACGTTGTCGTCATGATGAAATCGTTTTTTTTTAAACTTTCAAAGTTAATTGCACGTGGATGGAGGTTAATAAGAAGTTAAGTGAATCATTATGAAAGGAGCAAAAAATTGAAAGTTCATTAAATATTATCAACCCTCTGAATGGGGCTGGGTTTACCTATGATTTGATCTCGCTTAGATTACCGTTTCATTTTGAACTTAAAAACTTAAAATGTACAAATTTGTTTTTAAAACTCATCAAATTTAATAAGTGTGATTATAAAGACAAATAATAAAATCTTCCATGTTACATTCACAAAATATCAGAACACCATACACGTAACTTGAAAATAACCACTCATGACACTAATTATAAATGTTAACGTCAATCGAGATGATGACAAGGATGAATGTTGAATAAGGGAAAGATGATTGATAGAAAAATAATGTAAGACAGCTTAAAATTTCAGACGTTTATTTGGAAAAACTAAGCTAAAAAATATATATATTGTATAAAATTTTGCAAGGGTTTAAGGGTCATGGGCATGGCCATATGGGTCTCATATCTGACCCATACCCAGGTTTTTATATGTATATACCCGACCCATATTTGTATGAGTTGAAAATCAAAAGACCGGTACCTGACCCAATAAAATAAGACTCCGAGTGTCTAGGTAAGTAGGGATGTCAATGGGGCGGAGTGGGTGTGAATGAGGGGTAACCGCACCCGCATCGGCGAACTATAATGCGTACCTATACCCCCCCGCGACTCGCAACGGGTTGAACTTTTCAAACCCGTTCCCGCCCCGCTGGGACCCGTTGACCCTCCAAATTACCTATCTCCTCGCAAAACTATTTTTAAAAATATCAATCTTCAATCTAAAACATACTAGTCTCATACTCTTGTACATATTATACAAATAAGTTTCCGCAAAATGGTCTAACATTTAATTAACTAATACACAAATTTTTAAACTACGAAATAATTTCAGGATTAACGGTTTTTTTAGGGGTTTAAGTTGTTGGGTATTTGGATGGGTAAGAACTAAGAAGTAGATTGAATTTGTCTAGGTTTATGAAAACAATGGTGTAAGCTTTTTTATCTAAATTATAAATTTTATTTTGATATAGTACAAATTTGTCAGTTATGAGTAAGGCGGGTAAAAGCGGAGCGGAGACATGCGAGGCGGGGCGGGCGGGGCGGTGTGGAGTGGGTATGGGGCGAGTCTCACATGATACCCACACCCGTCCCACGACCCGCGACGAATGACAGTTTTGAAACCATCCTCGCCCCACGACCCGTGGAAATCACTACCCGCCAAAATCCGCCCCACTGACATCCCTATAGGTAAGGACCTGTTGCCATCTCTACCGTCAAGCATTCTAAAAAGCGAAACTCATTGGGAAGGACAAGACAATATAAGATGTATATAAAATTGTAAAATTTGGACAACTAAATAGTAAAACTGTTAAAACAAAAATAGATACAGTACAAGAAAATGACAAATCCCTTATATTATTATTATACTAAAAGAATAAGAGTTTTCCAAAATATTCCAGCCTAAATGAATTCGACTATAATTAGGGTTTTATTATATCATATCTGTAATTGAATTTTTAATAGTATATATCATATCTGTTATTGAGTTAAATATTTTTGTTTTCTTTAATATTTCTATCTAAAATACCGTACATTCGCGCGGAATCTATACTAATTACAGTATTATATAAAACCGTTTTACAATCACCTTAATTACCTCCTAAAATAAGGTCTACAAACCACCATTCACATCAAAGTCTGTTGGTGAAAATACAAAATTAAAAATAAAGCGTCTTCAAGAAGCTTCGTAGGAAGTAGAACAAAATTAAAAGTAAAGCGTGCCCAAGAAGCCTGGTTCAAATACTCACACACACAGATTACAAACACCTTCTTCCTTCCCAGTTCCCACACATTTCATCTCCTTCCTCAACCCTTTTACCTTCGTTCTTGATTACCACCATGGAAACCAAAAAAATCATCCCTTCTGATCTATTGCACTCCTATAGACTTTCAAACGACATTTGGTACAATGTCATCGAACCTAATCTGAACGACGATCAAAAAGAAAAAGCTTCCAAGAAAATTACCTTCGCTATCAATGCCGTGAACGGTGAGACGGGGAACGTGCTTAACTTGTCTGTTGGGCATACTTGCGACAAGAAGAATTCACTACGTCGCACTTTGAGTGGCTGGATTAACTTTGGTTCGACTTTGAAAGTCGGTGATTATCTGAGATTCTCTTGGGTAGAGAATAACTTACACATACTTCGTGTATCAGCAACGGAGGTGGAGTCCGCCGCCGCCGCCGCCGCCACCAGCACCACCAATCAGGTAAGGTAGTTATATAATTTGTGTGTGGGTAATTGTTCTTCTATCTGATTTTTCATGTAAGAATTTCTAATTTCAGGCTACTACTAAGGTGAAGGTGAGTCCAGAAGAATGTCCGCTGAGTCCAAAGAAGATGTGGCTTCAACGATGGTACCGACAGCAAGGGCTAAAGTACTACTCCGGTACCGGTGGTGATAAAAGGTTAATTCTTTTTACGACTTTATCGCTTACATTTGCCTTAATTTAAGTGTTTATACTTTCTGTTTACGATTCGGGTGTCAAACTCTAATTGTTGGTAAAGCACCTTGAAGGCCTGGATATCTTAAAATCCTAAAATTAGTATCCAAGAAGATCAATTTTATTTGTTACTTGCAGCCAAATGCTTTTACCGTTCTTTTGCTAAGAATATGATTTAGTAGGTAGAGTCCTCTTTTTGAGCAGCTTGTCAATGAGATGATTCTTCACCCTTGTTCACGAAATCATATGCCACCCGACTCAAAAACATTGTGATTCAAGCCTGGCAAACCCCAAACATTTACGCTACGCTTAAGTCGTACGATAAAGGCACGAACGCAAGACTGCTAGTCCCAATGATGCAGAAAGCTTACCTTAAAGATTGTATAACTAAAGATTACAAGGCTTGGAGATATGTAGAACTTATGTGAGTGTGTGTATCGGATGCTTTGATGATGTATGATCTTTTGGATGGTGGCATAGTTTTTAAAGGCGCAGGGCAAACTGAGTCTATGAGGGCTCATGGCAACAAAAGATAAGGCGTGGGCATGCGCCTCATAGAGACAAAACAAATATGGTTTTGATAAATAAAATTTTGTGAATAAATACCTTTTTCGGATTTTAAAGAGCATAACATGCAAAAGAGTAAAGATAATGTGGTAAAGAAAAGGGTTGAAAGTTGCATACTATTGCATATGCTTGCTGGTTTGCAGAGTGGCCTGGCCTTATCTACAAGCTGCACTTAAGGTGCATCGAGACGTTTAGGGCTTTAGGCTAGTACCTCACTGAGCCTCGTGCTTATTTGCGCCACCACACTCGCCTAACCATCCAAAAATACACGCCTGACCACACTGCTTAGTGTTTTTTTTTTTTGGGGTAAAACTAAGGATGGTGGATGCTAAAGAATGAAGGGAGTACCTATATCTATCGTGGTTATTGGTCTTCCTATCCTAGGCATGCTAGACAAAATCATTTTTGAGGGCCCTAGACATATTCGGCCTAGAGTCGCCTAGAATATCCCAACACTGCTACATGCTCCTAGTACAATCAAGGGTGCTGTAATCCCTGTTAGACGTGACTTGAGTATACGTGAATGTGATAGTACATACAAGAACCTCTTGGACACTTCTAGCATGTAAAAGAACAGCTTGTCATAAGCTACATGTCTTCACACTATCCTAAATATACCCCACATTCCTGCAATACTCTAGTTGATCCATACTATTCTTTAAACACTTAAACATGACCGCCTGTAACAAGTTGTTGCTCATGATGAATGCCTATGCCCGAGTAATGTATCACCTTCAGTAGGACAAAAAGTCACCCGTGACATTCGCCTCTGGCAACGTTGTAAGCGTACTTGACTCCTTTTTAGTGCTGATGTTTGGTATCCATGGCAATATCCCTTCGTACGAGTACCCCTTGTACTTGTGTCACTCTTTTTGATTTATTGTCCTTGCACTTTCCTCCAGTTTGTCTTTTAGAATCTCAACCATGTTAACGATCCATCTTGGCCCGAATCTTGAGCCTCGTTGACTCTCCCTTGATTACGCGTATCCCTCCTATCTCTGCACCCTTAGACTCCTCATTATTAAGGTAACAAAGTTTCTTTGTCATTGTGGAGTGAACCCAAACCAAGTGCAGTCGTGTGTAAAAGAAGCAATTATGTCCCTGTTACGAGCTCTGAAGTTGAACTAGCCTTAACCATTAGTTATACCTTCCTGTCGGCCCTCAATCGTTCTAATCGATCCTCCTAATCATGCTGGTTGCTTCCTCAAATCTTGTTTGTCCAAACATAAAAAACCATCCATAAAGCAAAAGATGATAGTTCATTTACACATTTTTTAGATCTCACATATAAAAAGAAGTTTATTGTTTGTCACACTCCCCCATTAACTGTTGGCTTCAATGAATAGGATGTATTCCTTACATAATGACAATAAATGAAAATATTCCTTATATAATGCTACTTCAAAAATAATTCACGTCATATAGTTTATCTAGCATTAGAGAACACTGACAAAAGGTTATGTGAAAACAAGGAATTAATCATCTATTATTGAAGTGTTAAAATAGCTGTTTATTCGTGTATAACTTTGTGTTTACTTTGTTAATAAAATGTAATAGGACCTGTCAATTCATTAATTTTTTTTATTATATACAATGCTCGAGAAGAAACAGAGCTACAACAGCTGCCCTCGTCAGAAAAATTAAATTTGATATTATTAGGTAGCTAATACATCTTTTAGTAGGTGGTTATTACATTACAATTTAACGTTAAGCATCATTGTTTCTTTACTGAGATGTGCCATATATTGCCTTTGCTCTTTAGGGCCATCGGCACGCTGTCTGAGCTTTTCCGCCATGGCGCCATATGTAAATTTCTTAACTTGCTATCCTACCATGGCTACGTGTCATAGGGATGCTTGGAAGTGCTTATTCAGTTACTGGTCTTCTAATTGACTAATCTCGGTCTTTTCTCCGTTAATGTGGCCTGCCTATATGTGGTTGCAGTAAACTTGAAAACCTAAACTCATGTCTTGGTTCTGCCCAGCTTTGATAACTAATTAACAAAGTTGTTAGTGTCAGTAAACAGGGTTATTTCTACTAGAAACAATTTCGAGGCAAATTAATTGTCACAACAGTCGATTCAGCTGTGTGATTAACTGATTATAGTTATTGGAACTAATTCACAAGATGCACGGGCGTTTAGTGACAATCAACTGATCAAGCAATATTCTCAGTTTCTCACTGTATTTGTTGTTTTATACTTTAACCTTTCAACAGGAAGGAAATTGGACAATTACAGAACAAAGAGACTGAGATGAAAAAAGCAGCAGCGAAAGGTAGCAAAGCTGAACAGAAGGCAAAAAAGAAGCATGTTGAAGAGGAAGTAGCCAAACTTTCAGCCAAACTTAAGGAGAAACATGCTCAGGAACTATACTTTACATAGCAATTTGTGCGCCTGCAGCATTTGCATATTACTCATTACTCATAATTCTACACTTGTAAGCAAATTACATGCTTTCTACTGCCACTAGTGCCTAGAGGTTAATACTGGGGCCAATTTTGTAAGTAACAGCATCAGAGGTGTAAAAATTCGTTGCAAACATTTTATACTCTATATACTACTCTCTAGAGTCTCTACTATATTAGCGTTATGTATGTGGCATCATGCTTGGTTAGGCATTACAGGTTGTTTCCAGGTGGAGTAACCGATTTCTTTATACAATCTACTATACCTTCACAATCTTGCGGTATCACACAACCTGATTCATCAACATCTTTCTTAGAGTGAGGAGACCGAAGATTGCCGTGAGTTTGACATGCTCTCATTGTCTTGCAATGTTCAGCTTCATCATCTCTAATATTAAGAAACACATCATACAAATTCTCTGCATACATGAAAAATCACACTATCATTTATTATCAACTATACTTGACATACTATGGATGGACAGAAAAATTCATATTATTTCATTTCTTTCCAGCTAGAATGATAATAGGCAAACACGACAATAGGCAGACACAACAATATGCTTACATCAAACAAGATCAAAGATTGTTAAATCAAGGGTTTTTTGTCAAACACAACCTTTAAAAATCTTTTTTTTCCAAACACCACCTTTTAAAAAAAAAGTTTGTAAAACACAACCTTTAATAAATTTTTTTTTTTAAAACACGACATTTTGGCCTGAGTTTAACCACTTGCAATAGGGTGACTTTAAGTCGATATTTGAGGTAGCAAACGAGGTCGATTTGAGGTGTTCTTAGATTCTTTGGAAAGATGGGAGTACAAGCTTTTTAGAGGTTACCAATATGGTGGTGATAGGTGGTCTTATGTGGGGTTTATTGGTGTGTAAAGTAAGGTTGGTCAAAGAGTGAATTTGAGGTAAAAACAAATCAGGAAAACACAAATTCACTCCTTGACCACCCTTATTTTACACACCAATAGACCCCACATAAGGCTACCTATCACCGCTGTATTGATAACGCCTGGAAAGCTTGTACTCCCACCTTTCCAACGAGTCTAAAAACACCCCAAACCGATCTCGTTTGCTATCTCAAATATCGACTGAAAGTCACCCCATTGCAAGTGTTCAAACTCTAGCCAAAATGTCGTGTTTAACAAAAAATTTTTTATTAAAGGTTGTGTTTCACAACCTTTTTTTTTAAAGGTGGTGTTTGGAGAAAAAAGTTTTTTAAAGGTTGTATTTGACAAAAAACCCTTAAATCCACTACTAATTTGATTTCAAGAGGCAAGATACGAATGGCAATTACCAAATTTGGATCTATGTTCAAACCTATATATTCATCAGAACCTACCTATCTTAGGCCTCCGCGAGCAAGGATCTCTGGAGGTTTGGAATTCATCTGGTAACAAACAACAATTTCAGCAGTGAACTTGTTGAAAATCCTTTCAGTAAGGGAAATACAAAAAGAAACAAGTACAAAATTCTTACCGAACAAGTACAAATCACCTCCGGTATAGTATTTTACGGCAATATCAGGTGCAGGTTGATTTTTCAGTTCATCTACATGGAAGGAGATCATCAAGTACTGATATATTTCGAAAAAGCAGGGTCTCAACTAACAACGGAAAATAGAAACGAGAGCTTATGGACTACTTTGCAACAAATGCAGTTTCTCCTATCGGTGAGAGAAAAGAATGGTGAATTTACACGACAGCAGGTAAATATATTTTCCTTGGTGTTAAAGTATCTTTCACAAAACTCATGAAAGTATTTGTTAAGGAAGTCAGATTTCCCTCACTTTGGTTCTTCAAGTGCAGAACTAGCAACTTCAAATCCAATGCATCCCAACACGTGGAATAACCACTATCAGGGAAGCTTAAGAGCGAAAAATACAGTCATATTTTAAGCCAAGGACAGAACCTACAACGGCTACCTTTATATATTTGCGACTCTAAATAGACTTTTAGTTAACTAAAAAAGTCATAAAGAGAATATAGACACAAGAAACTTCACATCAAAGATCCAAAATTTTTTAATCCACACAGAACCCAGTCAGTGTCAGCCTCACCTCCTTGTGCCTTCAGAAATTTGTCATAAGTTTCGTACGCATGATTCTCAACGCATTCAGAAAAATGATCTGCAAATTCAATTGAAGAGCCACGTGTCAATTACATCTCTATCAAAATCAACAATCCTGCATATCCACCTGAGTATTTTCGCTCGTACTAATTTAAGATATAAATAACAACATTCCTAAAATATCACAATTATTACTTCATACTCCGTATCTCACAAGAAAGCACAAGTGAAATTAAAATTTCACGAGTGTGTCGGGGAGCCAAATACAGCTATGTACTGAAAACAATGAAGAAAATAATGGATGCTTAGCAAGAAAAAAGTAGCAACAAGATAAGAGCTGCAGGATGCTTACAAGCCATTCTTGGGCTAACTGCATACATGACAACCGTCATAAAATAATAAAAGGTGGCAATATGCTGAGCGAGAAAGCGGTCAAACCAGAGAGCATTTCCTCCCAATTCCTGTAACATTAAATTTTCCATTAATAAAAAAAGGAGCCTTCATATTAGTATTAATCTTGACAGGCAATCACCCACTACCCTCACTTTGTATGCACCATTGCACCCCATAGTGACACTAGTTAATTGTTCCTATTACATTTTTCTGTTGAAGCCACCGATTCAGCCTATGATATCATTCTAAATTTTCAATCTCCTAGCTAAGTGGCTATATAGCCATTCAACATCACTGCCCCAGTGCCCAGTAGCTTAAAAGAGACTGCTCTTTGTGAGATAAAGGGATAAGAGGGACAAAGCCTCGCCCTGTGCTGAACGAAAGAGGTTGTTTCCAGTTTGGCTAAGTGGCTCTAGGAATAAAAACCCAATTTTATGATTTGCAAGACAAGGATCCAAAACACAATAAGTAGAGGGGCTCAGTCCCACTTATCGCCTTATCGGTTAAATGTGGAAAGAAACAAGAATGGGATATAGCAACTATTAAGGCTTCAACAAGGTTGCACGTGCAACGTTTTAGCACTACAAACTTGGCCCTAGGCCTTCTGCATAATATCCCTGTTCATCTAGGCATAGGTAAATTTATGAGCTCTTGAACTCCAGAGTATTTTATTATAAACAACGAAAATATGCCAGCCAACAATATACAGCCACTTATGAGTGCATCATTTATAAGATAATGAAGAGATTGTCTGGAAATTATTAGTGCCCTCTCTTAGAAAGGACCTACCTCCATGATCAAAAGATGGTGCATCTCATTCCAGCTCTCCGCAAAATGAACTTTTAAGTAATCGGCTTGTCTCCACCAACCAAAGGTCTCATACATATGCAAAACAGATATAAATGCTGGCAAAAACAGAGTCGGAGTCATGTCAATTAGTTGCGAATTTGCAGTCATGGCAAGAATGATGTTTGGTACTTTGGTAAGTGGGAAGATTTGTTTCCACATATTTAATCAAAAGGATCAAGAGCAACAGTGCTGTTTTACCTCTCATGTTATGGCACTAAGAATATACTGCATAACTAATAGGAAAGGATTTTTTACTTCGCCACAAGATCATGTTCCACATCTTGAATAATATTTTAGAAGAAATGTCCATAAGGTGATAGGACAATGTGAATGTATAGTGTAAGACTGCAAGGATTAACTTGTATTTGAGTGATTGTTTAATCATCATGTATCCGTACATAATGAGTGTTCAAGTAAAGTTCTTATTTTGTTCAGTGCACACATGCATGAACAATACTGGTGAGAGTGCTTTACCACAGACTCAACATATATCAGCAGGCAGATGAATAAGTGATGCTTTTATACCCGTTGTTTATCTTCAGCATGTTATTTCCTTTTTGAATAAACATATAACACATAGACCTCGTTACTATGGTATGGTATTAACTCTGGATAGCGACACTCCATCATAACCACTTTGGATAATGGCATTTCATCACACTTGCTTTGTTAAGGCCTTGAAGAAGGCTAGCGGACTCCCACAGCACATTTTGAGGTGTATCTGATGTATTATAGACACAAAAATTATGTCGCGACGACTGACTGCATGATCAAGGCTGAAACTGACGTTTAATGCTATGCTCATGACTCAGAGATCACATAAGATACGTTTGACAATCAAGCAAACATCTTGACTCACCAAAATATGGAACCCTCGCAATGGTTTCCAAGACGAAGAACCTTGCATAGTTTCTGTCATGATACAGAGTATCGAGTATCTTTATCACTGAATCCTGAAATAATTAGCGAACTCAAAGTTACGAACAAGTTAATGGTAACTTCATTCTGAGACTAAGCAAGACAAACAGTAGAGCAGAGAGTAATGAGAGTGGTATTGTGCCATTTTATAGAGGAATAATTGTGCAGCACTATCTAGAAAGCTCAAAGTGAGTCATTACGTTGGAACAGCTTGGTATCAGAGAAGGGCGAGCGGATATTTACCGAGTGTTGATTAAACACACGTGATATAAAAATAAAGCAATGATAAAATCATGGTTTGACCTAATACCAGTATACATACAACTCTCAGAATAATTCTAAAATTTCATTATAAGCTTGCATAATAATTGTCTCGAACTTTTATTTACACAATGATCCATTACTTGGAAGATGCAAGTTAACTTCTCAGGGCTCACCAAATTTAAATTGGTTAAGAATACACAGATGATATCGACAGTATTAAAAAGCCTCCATCACCAGCTTCACAAAAGAAATAACCTTGCACAATTACAAGATAAAGACACATTACTCAGAATGAGACGGCAGTTGCTTCAGGGAATTGTAAATACGATAAAAAAGCAGCTCACAAGGATATAAGAGTGAAATAACAGGAACATACAGTAAGGAAGATATTTATGGATTGCTCAATCTTGATAATCCATTTCCCAGAGTTATTAGAGGGTGGTTCTCCTGATGGTGGCTTTTCATTAGTTCCTATCTGGTTGCTATCTGATAAGGTCTTTGGCTGAAATGATTCCTCGACGACTACTTTCTCCTCTTCATCTTGTAAAATTGTGGCTTGGACTTTGAAGCGGGGAATGTTGCTACAAGTGTGACAAATAACATATAAATTATATATAGACTCTGGGGTTATACAGGAGCAAAGAGAAGTACATATAATCATATAAATAACATCAGAAATTGAATTAAAAGCATATAAAAAGCTAGTTAGTGGAGCAGCTTAGCTGCCAAATACTGATGGCTCTAGTATGAACTATATGAAGTATGAACAGATAAAAACAGTGAAGAAGCTCGAGTGAGCAAGTCAAGCAGATCAGGCAAAGTAAAATAATGTCGTATAATTGAGTACCTTCTGTCTAAAGCATTCTCATTTCTCACAAAGAAGAGAATATTGTAGACATTTGTGTATACACAACAAGCTGAAATACATAAATATGGTGGAAACCGTAAATATGCATTAAATCTCAGCGGAAAAGATTCATCTTAATTAGAAATCCTTGATCCACTATCACAAATTTCTAAACTTAAATCATAAAACAATATTGACAACTATTTGCTAGTATCATTATGCACCGGTTTCACATCATACAACTCTTCCTTGGGAGCAAAAAACGCGTACAGGAAACCATTATAGCTAATGAGAGCTAGAAATTGCGTCATTCAGTTCATCACATAGAGGTGAAATGCAATTAAGCCTGTCTGAGTTAACTGACCAAACCTATCTAATTCAAAATTATCGGTGCAGCAATGCTGATAACTCGAAATCAGTCAACCTCGAACTCAATTACATCAGCTTAATCAATTCAGTTAGGCAGAAATCGGACACCAAACCGAATTCAGCTCGAGTACCGTGCCAAACAGGCCAATAACCTCATGTGGAGCTCAAATAAGCTAGTTGAAATCGTATACTAAAAATAAATCAAAATCGGAACTGATATAGCAGAGATCAAATACATAACGGCTCAATTTGTGATCATCCGAATAATCAAATCAAAATAACGCAATAAATGAAACAAGTGTAAATAATACTTGGTCCGTCTCAATCATTTATTTACCTTTTTATTCTTCGTGAGCAGTATTTTAATCAAAAGTAAACAAATAATTGAAACGGAGGGAGTAAGGGAGTAGTTACCTAGAAATGGTAGGACGAGAATGGTAGAAGCGCGGGAAAGTAACGGAATTAAGAGGAATAATGAAGTGTGATTTAGTTAATCGTGAAGATGAAATCCTTGTAATTTCAGGCAACGGTTGATGAAGAGGACAAAGTGACGTCGCCGACATATCTCTCTTCCTTGTTTTTTCTGTGTGTATGCTGAAATTCTGAATTTTTCGCAGCAGACAGTTTGAGAAGAAATTGCAGAAACAAAGGAGGGATTTTGTGATTTGTTTCGAGTTTGGACTAACTATATAAGTGACGTGACGCCTAATTGTAGGCGGCAATTAGCTCTTGGTTGATACACTTCCGCGTATTCCCTGAGCATGGGTGTGATTGTGTCATGTGTGATTCCATTTCCTTTTCTTTTCCGGATATTTATGAACGTTTATCTTCGAGCCTCACTCGTGAAGGTTAGGTATATTACAAGTTATAAACAATATATTGAAAATGATCATTTATATTTGAGTTTTCAAGTTCGTGATTTTGACTTGATAATATATTCTTTTCGGTGAAATTTCTCGATCTGATGATTACAAATTATAGTACAACGAAGCGTTTAGTTTGTAAGCTTTGTTAATAAAACTATGTAGTCCGTCGTTTTTATTCGGGGTTCAACGAGCGCAACTAAATCACCTAAATATATACCATCAAATACTCGTAATTAAAGTGTTAATATGTACCATCAAATACTCGTAATTAAAGTGTTAATATCATTATGTAAAAAAATAAGCTTAGCGTGACATGAGTACAACTCAACTTGTGGAATAATAAAAGGATAAAACAAGTGACAAAAAGAAAGTTTATTAATTGGATGGACAAACACTACTCTCCCGTTACTAAAGACTAAAGAGTAAAGTCTCAACAATAGAAGCAAAACCCTAGAAAATCCAATCGAATTGAACATTATAATCAAAGCAATCGAAAGCCGTAGATCGCGAGCAGCATCAAACTCATATTGGTATCTCCTTTATCTCTCTATTATTTCGTCTTTGCTTTTTTCTTTATTGTCGCTGAATTGACCTTGTAATCTCTTGCATCGGATACTGGCGATTAATTTGTGCAGGATTGTCTTTATCTTGTAATCCATTTAGGGTTTATCTTTAATCATACTAGGGTTGTGGATTGTTAGTCAGAATATTCCTGGTAAATGATTTTGCGGGTTTGATTGTACAAACCTTCTGTGCTGTGCTACTGAATCATGCTGTTTACTAGAGTTGTGGCGTAGCGATTTGATATATGTCTATGCTTATTTATGTGTATTTAGCTCAACCGATAGGCTGTTTACATTCGAACCCTTAGTCTGCCGCAAGCGGGAAGCCTTTGAAACTTTGGAGTTATGATTATTGTTGGTGTTGTTATTCCGTAAGACGGTGTCACCTTAGGAGTTCAATTAACCTTAAGTGTCTCAGGACGCTACCTCAAGTGTCTCAGGACGCTTGAGGTTAATATACTCTTATAGAGCTTTTTGAATTGCTTTATTTTTGATTTGAATACACAGAGAGGAGGGAATGGGAAATTTTCGCATAATATAATAGTGTTTCAATTTAGCAGGGAAAATGGATTATTCCATCTCCCGTGAATGAGCTTGGATGCTTAGCTTTAAAAGGTGCAAGATGCATTGTGGGGACTAGGGCTTGTGGCCACTAAAGGGCTGTGGCAATGAGGCGCAAGGCATGATGTGAAGCCGTGTGTCTCATAGACAAGATGCACATTCTTTACGCAAACAAATCTATATTTTCACAATCAATGTGTGTCTCCTTTGTTGGACCAGTCAGGGCGTGGGTTGATTTACTAGGTGCTTATTTGTCGTTTTGGTTCAATTTTATAAATAGGGATGTTAATTCTCGATGTTAATGTTTGAATATTCTTATCATTGAATCTGTTGTTTATGATTATTCTCGAGAAAACATTAGCTATGCAAATGAGGCTAATCTTGATAAAGTAAACTTAAGTTCAAACTGTTCCGATGTTAATGTTGTTCTAGTTGCTACTTAAAATTACTTCTATAATTTACCGGTCTGATCAATCTGACTTAAGTTCGACTACGAAAACTTCCAGTTTCCCACTTGATAAAGAGATTTAGCTATGTGTTCAAAGGTTGATTTCTCTTCAAAATTACTGTTTCATGTCTTAGATCGTTCAAAATAATGGAATTGTTAGTTCCTGTAATGTGTGTGTAAATGAATATATGGATTTGGGGATCCACGAAGTATGGAGAGGGAGAAACCATTTCCCATTGTTTGGATAAGGCGACGGGGGGTAGTAGAGAAATTGAAAACGAGGCATTCATTTATTTGTTTATTTCCTTAGACAAGGAAAATCCTTTCATGATTAGGAATCACCTGTAACTATTAGGAAGGGAACCCCCTCCATGGCTTTAATATCCATCTTAAAGATCTTTTCAAGAGTTAAAGACATGTTTATATATTGATTTGCTTTGTGATTTGTTACAGGTGTAATAATGAGTACCAAGATTCGCGTGATTGTAACCTCCCTTGGAAAACAACTGACGGAGGGTCTTCCACCACACACAAGCAAGATTGCTTTACCCATGACAAAGAAATTATTTACCGTCATTAGGGGACCTCATGTTCACAAAAAATCAAGAGAACAGTTTGAAATAAGGACCTATAAACAAATACTGGAAATCAAGGCAGAAAGGCATGAATTGCGCGAAAAGTTGTTCTGGTTAAAGCGCCATCGACTTATTGATGGGGAATTTGAAGTCCAGATCTTTTCAAAGACACGTTTAGACCCGAAACTTATACCGCTTCCACAGCAGAAGTCGTATGCCAGTAGCAGTAGCAGTTGAGTTATCATGTCTAGATGAAGCCTGGCCAAGTCTTGCCAGCTGTTGAATTGCCGGCATGAGCTCTTAATTGATACTGTAATAATTTTGAATGTTCTACAAATTTTTAAGGGAGACTGATTCATGATATTACGTTGAGAGTTGAGACCGACCTATTCTGTTATGTAATAGTTTGATTGTTCTAGTTTTCAGGGGGGGGGTAATATCCTTGGACCTTGGTAGCTTTTGATTGTTCTAATAATGCAAATGGAGACTGTTGGTTGTAGTCTCTTAGATTTGTATTGATAGCAAGTGGCAACCTTTCTACTGCTGCATATCGTCAGCTGTTTAGCCTGATAATGACTTTTTGATTATTGATATGCTGAAGGGATGCTGTAAAACCTGATAAAAAATCCACCTTGTTTTTTATACGCAGTCTCCTGTTTCGACACGATTAGCTTTGATCTTCGTCCAGACATTAAAATATATAGCGCTTGTTGTGAGATGTCTTATGCTCATACAATGTCCACTGCGTCATCAAATTCACAAGGGAAAAAAATCATAAAACATAGGCAGTAGTCGGTAGTAGGGAAAATAAAATAAAAAGACGATTTTAAGCAAGAATAGCGGTGAACTTGGTAAAGAGTAGAAACGAAAAAGGAATCAGTCTGCGTATAAGCAGTTGAAAGAAACGACGTCGCATGGTTGAGTCAAACCACCAGTTACCTATGCTTTTTTTTTTCCCTTTGATTGTCCTCTTTCCTCAACAAATTTCAATTTCAAAAATTTGAACAAAGCTGTTTTCCCTTGAATTTTACCCTAAACCCCAAATAGTAGTAACTAGTGGCATTTGGCCAAATCTGCAAGTTACAACCGCATATTTTTCCACTTTATTCAACTTTAAAATACAGCTTAAATTTGATCAACACATTCGATTATTCCTAACTAGTATTTGTATTAGAAGAAGAAGAAGAAGTAAATGGAGATAGCGAGTGACCCGATTGCGTCGTGCACGAAAGAACACCAGAAAGTATATCACCAATGGTTTGCTGTTGCTGATTCAAGTTAATATTTATATTCTCCCTTCCTCTTTTATTTTGAGTTTGATTTTATGAGTTTTGGGGTTTATTAGTTGATTATTATTTGTATATTAACTGTGTTTCTGTATCTGTGTGTGTAGATGGAGATGGGCGTATTACAGGAAATGATGCGACTAAGTTCTTTGCTATGTCCAACTTATCCAGATCTGACCTCAAACAGGTCCTTTTTTTTACTGCTTTCATTTTCGAGTATATTTACTGTTGTTAATCGATTCCTGTAAATTCACATTTATGCGGTCAAGTACGATTCGACGCATATATTTTCATTTTGCTGGTTGTCAATACTTTCTAGTAATTTTGCGTCGTTTTGCTTCAGTCTGTTTGGTTGCTCAGCTCAATTATTGTGCTGGTTTCAAGGTATTTTATTTAAACGATTGTCTGTGTATGCGTTCAATGTGTTATACTTTGCGGAATACCGAGTATTTTCTTATGTGATTGTCTCATAGTAATTTGATGTTCTTGGAATTGGTCATCAAGGCTTGGTTGCGGTCATTACGTTATAATCGTGGTCTATACCACCTTAAATGCAGCTGTGGTTACTTTTAAAACCTTGACAGCTGATCATCATTTGGTGTTTCTGGGGTTGTTCACTCCCATGGACCGTCTATAGTGTATATGCTTGCTGGGCAAAGGCTGTGTGATTTTCCTGTTTCAAGTCAGTGGGATTATAAATGTGAAATTCATATTTGTATGTTCCGTTTTTTTGCTGGAGGGTCTCCATCTTATGATCAGAATGAATATGGAAATCTTTGCTTTCTAAGCTTACTACTGTTGTGAATGAAATATGGCAACACACAGTCTTTAGATTGTCTATATAGTTTATTAGTTTCTTCACAGTGATGGACTGGCGCCTTTAGTTTTCTGGGGGATTGCGCTGTTCTTCAGTTAGTTAGACCGTAAGGAGTGGGGATTTACATCTTTGCTTCTTCCCTTCTATTATTAAACTCTTCATAGAGTGTCATACGTAGGACGACTTCTTGTCCTGGTCTAACAAAGTACTTGTTTACAGGTGTGGGCATTTGCAGACACTAAAAGAGAGGGCTACCTGGGTTTTAAGCAATTTGTTGCTGCAATGCAGGTTTCCAATTGCATTATATTGACTACTCATTACATTATACTCCCTCTATTTCACTTAATTTGCCTCATTTGCTTCTGTTGTGAAGAGAATTTTAAACGCTGGGCTTAACTGACTGAAATGAAGGGAGTATAATATATTGATTCTGTTATTCACAACATAACAGACTGTTTCACTCTAATATCCCTCTTACAGTCCTAAACTCAGGTTTTCTTATACCTACATCATTGCAGTTAATCTCTTTAGCACAAGCTGGTCATGAGCTGACAGCTGATCTTCTGAGTAGTGCTGGTCAGTTAATTTTTCCTCCATTTGGTTAAAATGGGCATTATAGATTATGTTATCATGTAGGTTCCATAGTTTATTTTTTCTTGTATCACACATTTAAGGCCTTTCTATTTTTCAAGATTATGATATTCTCATTTTCGTTGTCCTGGTTTGTCATTGTTTCTCTCGTACATGGAAGCTATTACTATTTGGCTGTGAACTGGGTAGCTTTCGCATTAAAAAATTGATCTGTTTGTCCGCAGAATATGATGATCACTGTACATATTTGATACTCGTATATGTGTGCAACTTGATCCCCTTGAAGTAATATTTCATCATTCCATCTGGTTGAATTTAAACCTCTTTTAGTTTTTTGTTTTCATTTTGTTTTTGTAATCTTCATTTTATAAGTTAGGTCAAATTTGTCTAAAAATGCACTCTCATATGTTCTTAGGATTTGAGTAGTAGCCTGAGATAGAATTTATCTTATTCTTAGCTGTGAGCTTGTGATACAATGAAGTCACTGAAGATTCTTTTTTTAATACACGACAGCTTCAGTCTTAAAAAAACTAGAAAAAACAGCCTATTTTTATTAGTCATAGGAGGCAACCCCAGTTGTTTCCCGTTTGGCAGTTTCTGAGAAGCAAGTAGGATGGTTTATGCTCTTCGACTGTGTTGAAGTTCATTGTGCATGAGTAAAATTTTGTATTACTCTATTGCAGATATGGAAGAGATACAACTTCCAGTTATGGAAGGGTTGGACACATTAATAGCTGTAAGTGCCATGTCTTACAATTTTGTTAACTTGGAGTAGAATTTTTTTAGATATATTAACATACTCATTTCTATTGCAGAAGATGAAGAAGACCTCAACATATGTGGAACCTGAGCTAAATGGTTAACACTCATCACAAGTGTGAAGTTGTACAATAACTGTGCATCATAATAATCTTACTTTGCTAATGCAGGATCTCCTCAGCGCCAATCACCACCAACGTCAAATTGGTTCAGCTCAAAGCCATCAAAGAAAGTATGCGTAGCTCTCATTTGTGGTTTCACATTTTTTATTCTTTACTTTCCTTTCCCTTTCCCACTGCTAATATATATTCTTCACAGGAACTAGAAGCTTATGTTCTGCGATAATAAACTTCTGAAAGATTACCAATTTGCCATTTCACTGTCACTAATTTAGTTGTGTACACAAGACACTTACCAACTTTCCTTCTGAGTCCTGACTAAGAAAAAGAAAAAACCTGTACTTTACTTCTATGGTAGTGAATGCATCTGTTTCTGTACCTGAATGATCTTTGTATCTGTATATATAGTTTTTTCTCTCTTTTTTTTTTAGAAAAAGAAATTTCTTCTACCTGAATATTTAATAAATTGTGTACTGTTTAAACTGATGACGATTATTCAAAGAGATAATTGTTCCTTGGTTTCTTGGTACTTTTTTTGACTAATCATGCCACCCATCTCCTTTAATAAATCTCTCATATTTTCCTAAGTTTGCAATCTAAAAATACTAATTAAACATCTATACACAAGTTACCCTTCTCTGGTGGGCTTTTCCTCGTCATAAAATGTTGTCATGTTGGATATTGCTGTTTCCTATGAAAATATTTATGTAATAGATTAGATTCATTTATGATAATGTCGATAGTCTGACAGCAACATGCCCCGTGCTTAGGTGTCGCTTAGTGCGGTAACATCTATTATTGATGGTTTGAAGAGATTATACCTGGATAAGCTAAAGCCATTGGAGACTACCTATCGCTTTCACGACTTTGTCTCTCCTCCACTGGTAAGCAAGGCCAAAATTTGTGCTCTTTTGCTATGACTTATTTTCTCCAATTATCCTGCTAATCTTTTGTGATTTTTTTTTAATGTGCAGGCAAGTAGTGATTTTGATGCTAAACCTATGGTCATGCTTTTAGGACAATATTCCACTGGGAAAACTACATTTATAAAACACTTATTACAGTGTGAATATCCAGGTCATCTATCGATCTCATTTGCTAATTGCTTGGTATTGATATGTCATTGTTTTAGTTTACTGATCTACTGTGCTCCACACAAATTTGTTTGACAGGAGCTCATATTGGACCGGAGCCTACAACAGACCGTTTTGTTTGCGTCATGGTATTTGCTCAACTTTATCGTACTTTCTCGAGTCATCATCCATCCTATTTACCAACTTTACAATCCCGAAGATCAATAATTGTTTAGGTTTCGTCTGTGTACTCATGTTCTGGTGTTTAATTATGTGATTGAGCCCACCCACAGTGTTACCCTGCAAATTGATCATGGTTTGAGCCTTGTATTGTTCTTCCTCGAGAAATCGTTATAATGTCCTTACCATGGTTGAGGGTAGGTTAGTAGAGTATTTGTCTGAGAAATTTGAAATAACAAATTCTTTTATGTCTTTTTCAAGCCACTTTTTCTAACCTATTAGTCTGTCAATACTTTCAATTTTGTAATTATATATCTTTAAAGCTATGATGTGCCTTATATAAGGTCATTAGCAATATTTCGTCTCAATAATTGTTAACTCTTTCTTTTATGTGTTGAACCCAAAAAAGACGCTTTATTTCATGTTTGACGTTAAAACCTGTTATATTGAGGCTTGAAAACAATCTCCTAAATTCAAAAGAGCGTTCTTTTCAATTTCTCATTCAAAACTAACAGTAATGAAGCTCATGACCATTTTAGGTCAAAGGCTGCCATGCAGTGATGGCCATTGTAGAGGGTTTTTCAAATATAATACGCATTTACATATTTTGAGGTATTTTCTTACCCTTTGATGAATTACTGCCCTATTTGCTCAGTCTGGACCTGATGAGAGGAGCATTCCTGGCAACACAATTGCTGTTCAAGCCGACATGCCATTCAGTGGTCTCTCAAACTTTGGAGGGGCATTCTTGTCAAAATTCCAGTGTTCACAAATGCCACATCCTGTATGTATCTAATCTTTGTCAACTTTTTTTTTTTTTGCAAAGATTTTTGTCCTTTTTTAGTTTGCAAAGATTGTCTTTCCTTTTAATGAGTTTTGGTATATCAACAGTTGTTGGAGCACATTACTTTTGTGGACACTCCAGGAGTTCTGTCTGGAGAGAAGCAGAGAACTCAGAGAAGCTATGACTTTACTGGGGTTATATCGTGGTTTGCAGCCAAGTGTGACCTTATTCTTCTCTTATTTGATCCTCACAAACTCGACATTAGTGACGAGTTTAAGCGTGTCATTTCATCTTTACGTGGTCATGATGACAAGATACGAGTTGTTCTTAACAAGGCTGATCAAGTTGATACCCAACAAGTAAGATCTTAGTTGGTAGGCTATTGTGTGTTCATTCCTAGTTTTTACAAGTTTCATTTAATTCTTTTCTTTTGTCTTTCCGCTGTGTTCATTTGCAGTTAATGAGAGTATATGGTGCACTGATGTGGTCGCTTGGGAAAGTCCTAAATACTCCTGAGGTTTCCCGTGTTTATATTGGGTAGGTGTCTCTGTCTCTTGATGCATACTGGTGTACTGGGTTGTCCATGAAACAGCAAATATGAAAATGTCGGTTTTGTTTGTGTCTGTATCTCTTTTCCCATCTATGGGAAGTTCTATGCGAGAAAGGGCAAAGATTTATTGTGGAATTTGGAAGTGAACTAATAGCGTTTGTAGGCTGATCTCTGACGCAACTTTTGAAACTGTCATTATATTTTGTGATATACTAATAAGCACTTCCATCTTTGCAGTTCATTTAATGATAAGCCCATCAAGGAAGATTCAATTGGTCCAATGGGAAGGGAACTTTTTGAGAAAGAGCAGAATGACCTTCTAGCTGATTTAAAGGATATCCCAAAGAAAGCTTGTGACCGACGAGTATGTTTTCATATATACGCCTTTGTACCATCTCCATTGGGCTTTATTTGTATATTGACCTGTTATCGCGATTTATTTCTTTATTTTTTTCTTAAAAAAAAAAACATTTACTTGTTATCTATGTTTTCCAATAATGATTCATGTTAGGGGACTCTAAATCAGTTTTTGATCAAGGCTCTGTTGTTTCTGGTGTTGTACCATATCCATTTGCCCTTTTCCTTCATACACAGACCAATTTGTTCATTTTTAATGATGCAGATAAATGAATTTGTGAAACGTGCCAGAGCAGCTAAGATTCACGCTTACATAATTAGCCATCTCAAGAAAGAGATGCCTGCCATGATAGGGAAGGGCAAAGCCCAACAACGTCTAATTGACAATCTTGAGGGGGAGTTCGCTAAGGTTTGTATCTTCAGAAATTTTCATATGAGATGGTCAGAAGATAAGATCATAACGATACTTACACTGACCCATAGTTCATAATAAATTGGGTACTGGGTAGTTTAAATTTTAGTGCCTTCACGGACATATAGGTAGAGTTATGAGTTAAATGAGTTGGTCTTACAATTTTACTCCAACGCAAGATGCTCTTTCAAGAGACTAGTAGTCATGTCACGTGTTTTTACAACTCTCTCACCATCCCTCCTCTCAACCCTTTCCCTATTGCCGACTTCTGACGTGTTATATGTGGCAATTGTCAATCAGGTTCAAAGGGAATTCCATTTACCGGCGGGAGATTTTCCTTATGTTGAGCATTTTAGAGAAG
The DNA here is from genome assembly GCF_048544455.1 of Silene latifolia. Taxonomy (NCBI): domain Eukaryota; kingdom Viridiplantae; phylum Streptophyta; class Magnoliopsida; order Caryophyllales; family Caryophyllaceae; genus Silene; species Silene latifolia. The sequence continues at coordinate 128,162,102 of NC_133532.1, read as the reverse complement.
TTCTCGGTGGCTATAGTATTGACAAATTTGAGAAACTGAAGCCTAAAATGATACAAGCCGTGGATGACATGCTTGGCTACGATATCCCTGAGCTACTGAAGAATTTCAGAAACCCGTATGACTAAAGGTGAAGTGGGTTAAGTGATCAGTTATGGTCTTGAGTTTTTATGAAGCCTTGTGTATATCATTGTATTTTTGGAGATTGGCAAGCCGTGTTGCCACTTTTCAGCGGTTGAAGAACTTATGTGAGGAAATGACCAAATGTTTGAGCACCTTTTTTTTTTCTTTTCAACGAGAAATTATCAACGTTAAATTCAGGTGCTTATAAAACTGGTAAAATTTTGGTCATTCACGCCACATGTTTCCCATAAAATGTGTTAGTTAAGCTGTCCAATTATCTGGAAATGATTAGCATGATCATAGGTTGCCAAGTGATTCTCATGAAAGGATATACAATACCTTTCTATAATCAGCAACATGGCTTTTAGACTCGATCACTTGACAACCCTCATTTCTAGTTAACGGCATTTAAGCGTGATCGGAGCTTGCAAAATTTGACCATGTTCGAAGTATGTCAAACCAAAAATGAGACGAGGGTTGACTGTTAGTGGACTTGATCCGATTCTTTTCACCCAAACAGAAGTCCGATAATTGGTGAGCTGCTAGTTAATGGGATTTGAGCGTGATCGTAGCTGCACAACATCTGCCTTAAAGAAAAAAAATAAAAAAAATACGGTCGTAATGATAAAACCGAATAAAATTATGGACACTAACCTGAAATAAAGCAGCGAGTGAGAAGTGAGAACATAAACAATTAAACATGAGTTGAATGGAACTCCTCGGACCCTCTCTTTGATAGCCAATTCTTATTTACGACCGTCTTAAGTCTTAACAAGTCGTCTTAAGCAGGAGTGATTAAGATAGAGTGAAGCGTGAAGTTAATATTCGTGTTTGTCAAACTCTGTTCAAGTGAACTCAGGTCTCTGCCAATTTTCCACTGGTATTTCCTTAGCATCTCTTTCTCTCACTACTCACTTCACATTATTTCTGTCTGCTTAATTCCCCGCTGTATTTTTCATCTGGATTCCTCTCCCCCTATATTTTAATTGTAGTCTTCGTATTTGCTGTTAGATTCTCAAGAATGCAGTAATTTTGGGAGTAATTGAAAGCAATTTATGTTTATTTTTTATTATATCTCGGGGTTTGTGCTGTAATATTTGCTGAAAGGATTGATGCAATATAGATACAGTAATTATTCTGAGCTTTGTTGTCGGATTTGTCGAATGATTTAGCTGCGGCATGTTGAAGTAATCTGCATCAATTCCTTTAATAAGCTCATTAATATCATCAGTTCCTCCACAAAATCGCCATGTTTGCATGTACATATTTATGTTAGCATTGGTTTCGCAGTTATTTTTCTATGTATCATAAAGTCACCAGTTTTTTTTGCAATGCTACTTGGTAGTACAGGAACTAGTTATTTTCTGCTGGTGAGGATACTGAAAATAATATTCCTATTAACATGCGTTGGTGTGGGTTTTCGGTGCACCAATAGGATATTGAATTGATGTTGAGTTCAGAACTGAAGAGTGTGCTAGATGTTGGAGCATGCTAGAGTGCAGTTGGATACATGGAGCTCGATATGAAGAAGATTGCGTAAAGAAAGGGTCTCAAGTATGTTACTCCTACCATTTCTTTAACCATTGTTTGAGAGTTTTCCTAGCTATTCTTGATTTTTCATGAATCACATGATTTCTAATCACCGCGACTTGGTAACTATTTATGAAGCTTTTTAGATATTGTTACCTTCCTCATTGATTCAGTTCTACTATACTACTAGTACTATATAGGGTTGCTGTCTTTTAAACTCTTGGAATCATTGACAATCATAAGATTTAAGAATTAGTACCATGTGTTGCTCTGTGTTCCTGGTAAACGACCACAACGGATGAGATTCGAGTTGAGAAACTAGTATAAGGTCACCTAATTAGGATAACTGAGCATTAACTTTAGCAACTAAAACAAGGTCACCTATATAGTGGCCTTTTATCTTCAATATGGCTGTTCAAGGGAAACTAATATCTGTGAACCTTGCAACTGAATCTCTACTTTTCCCCCTTTTAAGAATTGAAGTTGTTAATTTTTCTGGTTTAGGCTGCATTGTTAGAACAAGGGTGATCATAATAAGGGCCTGAGCGGAGTGAGAGCCCTGAGCTGTCTAATTCAAGCATTGTTATGTTTTCCTTCTTTCTATACACGATGACCATATTCAACTCACATTTTCTGGTGCCGAGTTACATAAAAGTACCAATTGTATAATACAGTTGCATAAGAGGCGATTGGAACAATTACTGACATTCTCAAATTACAGAAGAAAAAGAAATTCACATCTTTGGTCATACATTCACAAATCAATCACTTCACATCCAGAAGATTGTCGGTTTTGGAGGTTCTATAATTTCGATAGTACCTTCAAGCATTTTTGCCACCTTTCCCATAGATGGTCTCATCTCTGGCTTCTCTTGCACGCACCACATTGCCGTCTTCACCATACGATCGACCAATTTAAAATGTACCCTGTCATCATAAGCATGTTTAATCTGACGGTCTAAAATCATATCCATTCTCTTCTCCTCGATTGCCATATTGAAAGCCCACCTTGGAAAATACCACTCTTCACTAGGCATATCAGTTAGTTGTACTGAATTATTCCTTACCCCACTCACAATTTCTAACAACACCATCCCAAAACTATACACATCAACCTTGGAGGTGATAGTCTCTTTATTGACCCATTCTGGTGCTAGGTAACCTCGAGTTCCGCGAATCCTTGACATTGTTACGATTTGTTCCTTTTTCCTGAGCTTAGATAAACCAAAATCTGCAACTTTAGGGCAGAAGTCGTCTCCTAGGAGTATATTTTCAGGTTTGATGTCGCAATGTAATACCCATTCTAAACACTCTTCGTGCAGGTATGCTATTGCCCTGGCCACACCTATGGCAATTCTGTACCTAATATTCCAATCAAGTACCGGCTTTTGTTGGAGTTCCACTGAACCTATATCATCATTGTTTTCTTCATCATTTGACCCAGGAATTCTGCTGGGTCGGAACAGATATCTGTCAAGTGATCCATTTGGCACATGTTCATAAACCAAAACTCTTCGGCCCTTCTCATTGCAAAATCCCCATAAACGTACCAGGTTGAGGTGGTGCATACGAGCTATGATCGTTACCTCAGCCCAAAACTCAGCATCACCCCCAGAAACATTTTTCAGGCATTTCACAGCCACTGGTCTGCCGTCCTGCAACTTACCTATGTAAACATCACTAAACCCACCCTTCCCTATCACATTGTCATCTGAGAAGTTCATAGTTGCTGCTTTAATCTCACTGAGCGTAAACCTTCTTGGTCCAGCTGTGGGCAGTAGGCCAAGTCCAAGTGCTTGGGCCATGTCCCGGTACTTCACATACCTTTTGAGGAATGCCCGAAATAAGAGTACCCCACTCGCAATTTCAGCTGTGAATAGAATGACTATGATTATTATATTGCGGGCTGTCTCATTGGAATCTTCAGGTGGGTTTGGTAAGCTGATACGAACTGGGCAAGTAGTTACAAGAACTTCCGACATCCCAGTGAAGTTAGTTGGTTCAGTCTCTGACTTGTCCACCCGTAGATAAAATGCAGACCCTGTACCAGGGTTCCAGTACCCGTTTAAGAGTCTGTTTAAGTGGTGCACACAATAGCCACTACCATCAAACTTGAACCCAAATCCCAGACATTTTGGGTTTGACAAGCAATTAGATTGGCAGTGGTCAAAGCTATGGACCTGTAAATCAGTTTGATTTGATCCATCTAAGTAGTCAACATAATCAAGGCGTAAAAACTTATTACTTGCTGTATCAATAATGGGTATTTCATTCTCGCAGGAGTTCGACGTGGAGCTACGTCTAAACCCGGGTGGGCACACACACTCGTAATTCGATAAAGTAGACCCGTCACTATAACAAATATAACCTGGCCCACATAACCCATGTATTTGACAAATGACAACTACCGCCAGCCAAACAGTCACCCATTCTTCGTTTTTCTGGTCAAAACTAAAGACTCTAAGGTTCCCATCATTACTCAATACAAGCCTCCTGGTTAGGTTTTGTCCAAAATCTGAAGTAAGAAGCGGGTCTGCACCAGCCTGCGCAATCCGCCCATCAATCCCAAGACTTAAAAACCCATTAGCTGAAGTCCAATAGGAATCCGACGTGTTATATACCAGATTTTTCGAGCCAGTGAACTGAAACTTTCCATTCCGGGATGTCAAAATGGTGTTATTCATACTTTGTGTGGGTAGAATTGTATCGGTAGGGTGCTGAAAACTATCCCATGGACCAAACACCAGCTTCCCATCATCCCTGAGAATCAATCGGGTCGAGTTATTACCCACAGGAGGAGGAGGTGCTCCAGGCCATGGGTTTGGACCAGACGAGGAGCCGTTAGTGAGCTGAAGCACACCTTTGGAGGTGATAGTCAATGATCCTGTCTGTTGAACAGGAACATCCCATTTAGTAGACCACACTAGAGCATGATCAGAAATGTTGGCGTACCAAACAGAGAATACGTAAAGTTTTGATGAAGGGGTTAAAGGGTGAAAACCTGCAGCAAAACTGGAGTTAGGAGAAACAAGAGTAATGTTTAGGGTAGGTTTCCAAGGTGAATTTTGTATGGAGAAAGAAGAGATGGTTTGTGCAGCTGATAAAAATGAAGAAATTTGGAGGAGATGATGAATTATGAAGAAGATGAGTATAGAATATGAAAATGAATAAGACATGTTTTAGGGAGTTTGGTGTAACGTTGAATAAATGGGGAAAGATGATGATGGTGTTTACAGTTTACATGGGTTGCATTTTATGGTGATAAGGAGTCAATGAGGTACGGAATATTTTAATGACGGCTTTGGGTTTTATTCTATTATTTTCAGCGCTCAAGTTAGTACTAATTACTAGTCATAAATTCTTGTTAGGAATTACCAGAGATGACAAGCAACAAGTGGCAGACGTGTTGCTTTAGAGTTTAGACTATTCAGAGTCTGCTTGCAAATTTCTGGTTTACTACGACTTCTGTTTACTTATTTGACTCAACAATACTACTCTATTGCACAGACTTGAAGATAATACTCCGTAACTGGTGGTTGCTTTATTTACTTTTTAATAAACGATCATATGACATCGATCACCGGAGGTGTGGCAGCTTGTGGAGTGGGCGAGACGGGATTAACGTGAAAGAGAAAAGTAATAATTTACTCACAGAAAATAACTCGAGAGGGAAATGCTAGGGATGGTTAATTACACCTTCATACTTCAAGTAGGGTGAGTAAGACAAAAGAAAAATGCATCGGAAAAATAATAAATTTCTTTTATATGAACACGTTGGTTGATATTTAACACGTTTTAATGTTAAGACGGATACATCCATTTTAAGGAAGACTAGTAAGTGGCAAACAATATTCAAGTCTTGGAGAATGTAAAGTTGAAAGTCCTCAACTACAAAGGTACGATGACATACTAACCTGCTATAATACAAACAGTGTTTGCAGACTTGGAAAATGATCTGTGACGAAGTCAATGGTGTATGGACCTCTCTAGACTACTAGTACCATCCTTGACCTTGACAATCCAAAAGATGATTCCATAATGTAATTGGTATTTCTACTACTGCGTATCTATCTATCTAGTTCAGGGGAAAATGCTGCCATTCATTCATTCATTCATTCATTCATAACAAGGATTGTCATGACATGCACAGAATTTTCTGACGAAACAACTCGGGGAGTAGCCGCCATGCCAAAATTATACTCCGTATCTGTATAATTAGTTGTTGAAATGTCTCACTAAATGTCTTATAGTGAGAACGTCTCATATACGAGTGTATGACAAATGGTAAACAATAAACACTACCTAGTTAGTTATTCAAGGGAAAGCTAAGCTGCAAAAAGAAAGCACAATCACTAACTAAATTGAGTCCACGCTTTCTTTACTAGGCAACAACAGACATGTCACACGCTAATTTCGCGTCGAATTCTCTCTTATAGAAACTTTTGATTTGGTGAACATCAGCAAAATTAGAGTGAACATCACATCACATCACAGATAAACAGATTAAACATCTCATTTCTAAATCATAATCAATACAGACTCTATTTTGAGCCTGTTAGGTGTGTGCTAGCCTCCAATAAACAAAAAATGCATACAGAAAAACATCATAACTTGGCAAATCTGCCTTGGCTGATATACAGAAGTGATAGATTATGGATCATGAAAGACATCTCGATCCGTCGTTCTTAAAGAGTGTATGGAGAGAACAAACTCTCCCTTTGATCAGATTATAAACACAATGATCATTACAAGTACACGACTCCACCAAGTCGTACTTATTAAACCATTTTGCCTTCTCTGCGCCTTTTGGATCTCCTTGTTTGTTTGTTATAAACATCCACTTGCAACTTAAATAGATCAAGAACAATATTGACAGAGATGGGCTACGCTAGGCATTATGTAATTTTTCGCCCTTTTTCCCAAGTTTTTTGTGTGCAAGATATTTACCTTTTCCTGGAGTCACTCACATAAGGACAATCCACGTAGAAAACGAGAGGGCTTTCTACACTGGGATCACTTCTGCATTTTGATTATCCTCGCAATGCAAGATCAAGCCTTCAATGTACATCGGTAATAGGCAACGTAACCACTGACAACCTGTTGAAATGGGGTCCTCAGGGGGTACAATCATGACGATATTCTCGTGGCGTCTGACGACTCCCATGACGCTGACAGTGCTACCTTCTTTCACATACCTGAGTAAGCAAGGAGGAATAATGTCATTTTGCTATCTAAGAACTACGGAAAAGTTTAGTCGGGGAATCTACGTGATAGGAGCACCAGGTGAAAGAGGAGTCCATACCCTTCTTTAAGGCGCATTACACGGTCATCACTGGAAAGGCTTCTACCAGCTAACCATTGCAAAAAGTTTGGAGATAAGTCTCGCTTCTCCTTCGTTATGTCAGCTACAGTGGCAGGCTGAACAAGAGGAGTCACTTTTGCTCCATTACCACTTTTTACAAGGGCTCTTAATCCCGAGTGAAAGTCTGATACGTAGAAATCAGCCACATATTTCTGCCAAGTGAATAAAAGAGACGATTGGTTTCAAATCCAAAAAGATGAGCATACATGACATTTTCGTATATATTAAATTGAACCAAAATAGTTGACACTAACAAGTATCATGTTCATCACAAGCAGACGTTTACATAAGCCATCTCTCGATCTGTAACAAACCAGTAATACTCAATAATCAATAAGCAAGAGAAATTCATTTTGTTGCAGGGCAAACTAAGTTAGTGATATTATATTTCTCAACAGACATAAATTGAGTTCCAGAGTCGAGAATGGAAAGATCCATCATTACGCCATAATAGCTTATTATGGTTTAATGACGGATCTTTAATAGGGCAGAGACTCCAAATGTACCAGTTCTACAAAGAATTAATTTAGCCAACCACATGCCGATACGAAAAGTCGGAATGAGAGCAGATAAACTGACCTCAGAATGCCTGCTTCCCCATGAGAAGCAACGATGTTTGGGGTTTGCAGATTTTCCACCCCACCCTTTATATTCATATAGTTCTGTTGACACATATACACATCGAGGTTCCCTCTGAAAGGATGATTCAAGAGGTATGCTGCCACAGGTAACAACCTGCATATAAATAGATCATGAACTTCAATCCAGCTAGTGAATAACAAAAGAGAGCATCAAAAAAATAGCACACAAGCATTTCATATATTATCAGTACATTCAGATATGCGCATGTAAATTATCAGTTCTGATAAGAGAACATAGTTTAATTTCGATTTCTAATATAGAGTCAAGACAGATATATTTTGGTTCTAGACTATGGTAGAAAAAAGCAAGAATGGTTCACTAAACTATGCGCTTGTTTTCATTGGGAAGTAGGCATTCGAGCAATTCTCGAAGCAATTTTCATTCTAGGCCGTCCAGTCCATAACGACCAGTGTTTGTTGTTAACACAAGGGTAAATTTGTGTACATCTGACCCCCTTACGGCTTATCCCATCATTTGTAGCTCTTGAGGTATTGGGGTAATATTTTTGCTGTTATTGGTATTGCTGTTATTGTATACCACGCAAGCACGCTACGAACCGATTCAATCCCTTTATAAGTACATAATTCTCCGTAAGACAAATAAAAGTAGCCTACAGGATACTAGAACACAAATGGCACTGATAAAAAGGGTTATAAAGTTATACTATATCACCAATAATCTCATAAAAACAATGCATCAGTCTTAAATAAACAAAGCGGGTACTAGAATGCTACCAAGTCCATCCTTTGCACGCAAAGTAATCTGACTTACAATATCATAAATAGGTTTCTTAGTTAATTCTTCAAAATATTTTTTTTTTTTGGAAAGCTTAATCCTTTTATTCAAATCGAACTTAAAGTTGCAGATGTAGCACTCAGTTATTGCATCAGAAATTTAGATTATAATAGCTGGTCATAGCAATAGTTGGGAGTTGGTAACACGACTTGCAGTGCAGTCTGCACATGAAACAAAAGTGACATTTATGCACGTTATCTATGTTACTTGGACACTTCGCTTTTGTGACGTGTGGCAAATCCAACACTCTGATAGCTTGGCACAACACGGCAGCACACCTTGACACTTCATTTTAAACCAAAAACATGGAACTTTTTAATAACATAGCCGTGTCGGACACTCCAACATCATGTAGCATCGGACACTTGTAGCTTACCTAAGTAATGTAGCATGAAATTCCTTTGACAATAGAAGCCAACATAATACGAGTGTCATTAAGCATGATAAACATTATAGATTCCCACCCCTAAACACAAGTTTGTTGCTAAAACTACATGTCAACATGTGATTTGAACTGCTGCTCCACTTTGCTTATTCAGAACTCTAATGTCACATGACTAATCCTACAACTTTTTAACCTTCTCTACACAATCACAACAACAGACGGTATTGCAGTATCCAATACTACAAGTAAACATGTGCAGAAACCCACATTCAGGCATTCATCAATGCCATGGCCTTAATCACACTCCTAAACGACTCACTCTTCTTTCCTCAAGAGCTCACAAATATTTCCAAAGCAAACACACCTCTCACCACCTTTCTTGATCGGCTTTTTCACCCAATTGTTCCCTTCCACTGTCAATCAAGCTCTCTTATCTGCTCGCGGTTTCAAGCTTCTACTACAACAGAGTCACACACACACAGCCCACATTTCTCAACCACTAAACTTGTTACTTTAAAAAGACAATCAAAGGGCCATAAACATTAATAACAGCGACAAATAATTACTAAAAAAGACAATCAATCAAAGAAGGAGTAATTAATAATAAACAATAATAAAAGGTGACAGATAGAATTACTAAAAAAGACAATCGAACAAGTAAAATAGGATATTTAGAAGAATACAGACCCCAGTAACCTTGACGAACTGACCATCAACAGCACCACGAAGCTCAGTATCAGGAAACCTAGTTACATACCCTAAAACCGCCCTCTTTTTCCACGCATAATTCCACGCTAAAACCGCCATCACCGGAACCAAAACCGCGATAACAGCAACCAAAATAACAGGCTTCTTAACCGCCACCATAAGAAACACACCCACCAACAAACCCATCAAAACAAGTATCCCAAATACCCACATTATCGCTTTAGACACTTTCACCCCATACCTCCCTCCTTTCTCCTTCCCCATATTCGTCACCGCCGCCCCATACACCATCTTGCCGGAAGCCTGCTGGTGGTTGTTCCCGGGTTGCTGTTGACCGGAGTTCCCTTCGAGCTGACCGGATCTCCTGGTGGGGGCGGCAGAGGAAGTGAGTGGGCCAGAGATGATGAGGCCGGTGGGTTGTAGGGCGACGCGTCCGGAGTTGGAAAGGCGAGAAGGAACGGCGGGTTGTGGGCCGGATCCGGAGTTGGGCTGAGAAGGGGTCCGAGAAGGGAGTTTAGGAGTGGTGGGTTGGGATAAGGAGGATGAGGAGAGAGAGATGTCGAACATTTTGGCGAGTTCGCCGGATTTAGAGAGGTCGGCGGCGGTGTAGGGTCCAGAGCGGGAGGACATGGTTGGGGTACGAGTGGTGGTGGAAGAGTGGTTGTCGCGTTTGCCGGAGACGTAAAGGCCGCTGCCGAGTTTGTGGGATTGGGTACGAGAAGACATGATGATGAAGAAGAGAGGAGTGGAAAGTGAGAGAGTGAGTGAAGTGAGAAGAGAGAGAAAGAGAAAGACACAAATGAAGAAGACGGGGATGAATGGATGGATGGTGTTGTTGATGATGATATTCAATGACGAGAATACCCCTGTCAGATGAAGGAGTCGGTGCTTTACTGTCTGTCAATGGCTGGGCTTTGGGTCGGGTTCTGTCTCTTTTCCCCCCTTTGCTTTTTTTCACCTCTTTTTATCATTTTTTTTTGTCATTGTTATTGTATTAGTATGTGTTTTTTTGTTTTCATTTTGGTGAAATTCGTTAATTGTATTTTGTACGTACAGTGTGTATGCTCTCCATGCTTTATGGGCAGCCAATTTAAAAATCAAAACAATTGCCAGCTCATCCTCTAAACAAGCTTCCCCGTGGCCTTCCGGTAAGATACAATCATTTATAATAATCTGAAATTCTTATTTCAGATCGCCATATCCGCTCTAAAATCGTTGTTGAGCGGATCTTATTTCTCTCATCATAAAAAACCCATTTAGGGTGTGAGTGGGAAAGCACGTGGGGTGTCCCACCACCCATGTCTTCTTCCATGAGAGGTCTTGTTACTGATGCGAAATAAGGCGATCTCAAGCAAAGGCAATTGTTATAATACCTCCACTTTACATGTTTGTTTTTACAACCATGTTAAGAAACAGATTAAAAAAATTATTAAAAATATATCGGGAAAGAGAATGGAGATGTTAAAAATATTAAATAAATATAAAGGTGGAGTTTTATGGTGGATTAGTATGGAATATGGTCCATATGAATGTCATTTTTTGTAAATATAGATTTTCAGCAAGGATAGAATAATCATTTTCTTAACCAAATAAGGAAACATGTAACGTAGAGTTGAATGAACGAAAAGAAATACTTGCAAAGTGGAGTTGAATGGGGGGAGTAAAGGTTACTTAATTATAACGGAGTATTATATTTTCATTCGCATTTATTTGTCCAACTTACTAAGGAAAATAAATAAGGATATTGTTAGGGTACAAATTCATGTCTCATATCAGTAGAATAAAGATGGAAGTTAAGATCATCTTTATAAGTGTCTACAAAATATAATAGTACGAGACCTTTTGGGAATGAGTCCAGTAGTAAATCTGTGAGAGTTTGGCCCAAAGCGAACAATATTATCGTACTATTATGGACGGTGGATACTGGTGCAACATAAGTCTAACACGAGGTATTCACGCTTCCGCGCAACAAGTGGTATCAGAGCCAATGTTGGCTTGGGTTAAACATAAGAAGAAGCATGGAGCCAAGACTTGAAGGTGGCGTACACTATAAGGCATGGAACTCATATCTTGTGTACTAGAACTGTTGATCAGGTGGACTCTTATCAGGTTGGGTGTCACAGGTCTAGTGGGTCTTTTCCAGGTTGGATGCCGTAGATCGTTGGTGTTCTAAGAATTTTGAAGTCACGGACCCGGTCCAGGATATATTGGATGTAGAGGATGCTTGATATGCATGTGTAGCAAATTCCCTAGAAGGGCACATGGATATGCAAGTTTAGGAGCATGTGGAGGTACTTACTTGACCAGGCGATGACAAGTGGTGCAAGACATGGCTCATGATAGCATGGTATGTCGATTAAGGGGAGGGTATCAAGAATCACCTCGTATGATCATGTTTTTTAATGACATTGTGCCAAAAAAACACGAAAAGTTTTTAATGACAAAAATGTCAACATAGGACCGATATTATATTTCCACTTTGATTAGTTTATGGTGATATTAGGAAACATAAATTGTAAATAATTAATGGACCATCCTAAGCTATGTTATTAAACTTATATAACCAGTCTTTTCTCTAGATTTGGTAGAACATGACACTTTAATCATCATCAGAGTATGACTGACGATTCCCATTTAGATAACACTTTAATATCATGTACTTCACCATCCTTTTGATTTAATGACATTTTTGTTTCGGGACCTTAAAATCCCGAAAATCGTGTATTATACACATAAATTTGATCTGTTTAGGAGGTCGTACTGAGTTATGTTTCTTTTCCCTCCAATTTTTATATGCCACGTGTTTGGAGTCGCTTTATTAGTTACCATATTCGATTTCAGCCCCGAATAATAAATATTCATCTATTTTTTAGGAGAACCCGATTTTCGTCCGAAACTCGTTTATCGCGTACCGGCATCCTTAAATGTCTTTCGTTATTAGTTCTTGAAATTTGTGTGACTGCTTTATCTGACCCGAGGAAACGTCCGTATGATTTACTGACATTTTTGTTCCGAAACCCTAAAATCCTGAAAACCGTGTATTATAAACTTTAATTTGACCTATTTGGGAGGCCGTACCGTTTTATGTTACTTTTTCTCCATTTTTTCTACCACGTGCACGAGGTCGCTTCATGATTTAACGTATTCGATTTCAGCTCTAAATAACAAGTACAATATTGATCTATTTTTAATAAGTATCTGATTTTCGTCCGAGACTAGTTTATCGCACACCGGCACACTCGAATGTCCTCTGTTACTTCTCAAAGTTTATGTGACCGCTTTATCTGAGCTGAGAAACCGTCCTTTTTAATTTAACGACATTTTTGTTCCAGGGCCTTAAAATCCTGAAAATCCTATATTATACACATAAATTTGGTTCGTTTAGGAGGTTGTATATGTGATCATGTTTCTTTTTCTTCCAATTTTTATGCCATGTGTCTGGGTCGTTTCATGAGTTACAATATTTGATTTTAACTCTAAATAACAAGTATTCATCTATTTTTTAGTAGTACCCGATTTTCGCCCGAGACTTGTTTATCGTGTACCGACACCCTTAAATGTCTTTTCTTCCTTCTCGAAATTTGTGTGGTTGCTTATCTGATCCGAGGAACCGTCCGTATGATTTACGGACACGTTTGTTCTGGGACCCTAAAATCGTGAAAACCGTGTATTATACACTTTAATTTGAGATATTTGGAAGGTCGTACCGTTTTATGTTACCTTTTCTCCCTTTTTTACTACGTGCTAGAGGTCGCTTCATGAGTTAACGTATTCGATTTCATCCCTAAATAACAAGTATTAATCTATTTTTATGGAGTAACCGATTTTCGTCTGAGACTAGTCTATCGCATACTAGCACACTCAAATGTTCTATGTTCTTTCTCAAAATTTGTGTGACTGCTTTATCTGACCCGAGCAACCTTCGTATGATTTACAGACATTTTTGTTACTGGACCCTAAAATCCTGAAAACCGTGTATTATACACTTGAATTTAAGCCCTTTGACAACAGTACCAAGTCACGTTTGTTTTTCTCCCAGCTATTGTACCACGTCTTTTGATTTGCTTCATAATATTATCATATTCGATAATTTTAGCCCTAAATAACAAGCATTCAATTACTTTTAAGGAGTACATAAATTTCGTTTGAGACTTGTTTATAAACCCAACTAATAATGTAGTAAAAGTTGGGATCGATCACAAGTATGATTGGGATTACTACTTAGATTGTTTAAGTCTAGTTTAGTTAAGTAAAAAGGTTTAATGAATTATGAAACTAAATGATAAACTAAAAGATGAAATATGGTACAATAATTAAAGCTAGATTGGTCGTTGATCGCTTCAAGCCTCTAACTTCAAACTTCAAACGATGCATCATACAGTATATATTATCCTAACTAGATTATAGTATTATACAACAAGTTTGCTTGCTTACTTGTTACAAATATTTTCATCCAAAGTATTATTATTTTTTTCATTGTTGTATCTTTTCATTAATCATTATTGTTAAATATTTGCGGCCGGTCACCAGCTGGTTGTTCCCTTTAACTTAATCAGTTGAGAATTGAATCAAACGTGATTTCATCAACTTGTTTGTGCGTTACCATACCTTGTTTTCTTTCTTAATTACTTGTATCTTCATTATATATTATTGTTAATTTAATGGCATCATAAGAGTCAGTAGCTAGCCTATGTTGCATAATGTTTGCATCCAAAGTGCCATGAGGATATAAAATGCGATCTTACGTAGTTGCGAGGCAAGATTTGAATTCAGTGAGACCAAACAATTTCAACCACATTGAACGACTAATTGTATAAGGTAGACTCTGAAAAATTTCAAAATTTTAAATTATAAATATTAAAATTTCATCCTTTAACGAAACGAACGCCCCATACTAACTCCCTCTAGCTCAGCTCCACGCACCCGTAAATTCTTATGTAGACGATATATAAAGTTGGTTAAATTTGTAATCCTTTTCATACAAATACGTTCAAATGTTGAGCCCTACTATACATACGTCTCTTAGGTTGGGGGTCTTGTTGTATGCATGTTTGTTGCAAGTAATGGAAATGGAATCTTGTTCTTGTTGCATTGCTTAAAAAGATGGAAATATAGGAAAGGAGCAAAAAAGGATGGAGAGAGGAAATAGTAGAGCCAATAAGGAAGCATGCATGGGTTGAAGTAGTAAATTAAAACAAGGAAAGGAAAGAGCCAATGGTGATGATCAAAATTCAAAAGTCAGTAATTACTCAACCCTCTCCTACTATCCATTTGTCTACCATGCACCCTTTTTTACACTAATACTCCTACTTATATTTCACCTATATTTACCATCCTACTTTCACTATAACCATTTACTCACTAGCTATAGTCATAACAATATCCTCTTTCTCTCTCACTAACTTTCCATCATCTCCAACAAACTCACTCACTCACTCAAGATTCTCATTTTTCATTTTTTTTAATTTGATATATATGCTTAAAGTTGAGGTAAGTATTTTCTTATTAAATCTCTCTTTTCTTTTCGATATATGTCATGTTTTTTTTTAAATATATTTAAGTTCTTTTTTTTTATCTATTAACAACTTATTATGATGATTTAAACAAAGTTCCTTAAGTTTTTGTATTATTGATGAAATAAATCTCGACAATTTAGTTTTTTTTTTGCATGTATGTATCCATTTTAAAAGAGGATTAATATAGTTTAAATGATGATTTTAATTAGTTTCGCGAGCCTTGTTTTTTACATGCAAGTTGAATTCTATAATTATTTTCTTTGATTTTAGATTTTTCCATGCTCTGCGAATACGATGTATGTGGTGATACATACTTATACCTGCTCACTCCCAAGTCATTCCACAATGTCTTTCTTTGACTTGGATGACTTTGTGTATTCATTCAACTTCAACTGTTTTTTTTCCTTTTCCTTGGAGTTAAATTGGTCCCTGTATGTATTGATGATAATGAGACGAGACATACAGCTCGCGAGCAATTCGAGATCGGTTGAGCTCGAACTTGTGTTATTAGATAAGATATTGCTCATATTTTATAAAAATATTTTATCATGATTATATCTTGTTAGATCACACATATCAAATGTCTCACTAATTTGCCAAATATTTTTATACATAATCTCCAAGGCTTGTTATTGAAGATATCGGAAGGGAAAAAAAAATATCAAATATGTATAGGCTTGAGTTTTGGTCGAACTTGCGTTAAAGCTCGCAAGCTAGATAACGAGCACATTTTTTTCAAGCTCGAACTCGAATTTTGGTTCTTGAGCACAAGCCACGCAAAGCTAAGCTCGGGCTCGGCTCGGCTCGTTAACATCCTTAGCTGTAAGCATACTAGGTAGGGCGGACCTAGAATTAAAATTTTGGGTAGTGTTGTTTTAGAGTTATGTTAAGGTCTCTATTTGAGAATTTTTGGGCAGCAAACAACGATAGTCTTACCCAATTTTTGAAAATTTGATGTTGCGACTGCTACCCCTTTACTACTAGGTAGGTTATTTGTTTAGGGCTGATTTCTTGAATAATTACATGATCACAAGTATTAACTCAATGGTGTATAAATATGAGTGCATGTGTTTGATTAGAGATTCCGGTATTGTTTGGTTGATGATCGATCCAGGCCATTTTATTTACAGATATATATGCGCTAAGTATCATTAGAGACGATGAACGTCGGACAGTCAGCTGAGATGAAGCACTTAAATAATGTGAATGGGAATTTACTAGGCCACGAGATGATGAATCGGCACCACCACCACCACAGTAACAACAATAATGGGAATGGGAATAATAATAATAATCAGGGTGCAACAACGGAACAAGACAGCAACAACAATGAGTGCACTGTCCGTGAGCAAGATCGATTTATGCCCATCGCCAATGTGATTAGGATAATGCGAAAGATTCTACCCCCACACGCCAAAATCTCGGATGATGCAAAAGAAACCATTCAGGAGTGTGTATCTGAATACATCAGCTTCATAACAGGAGAAGCAAACGAGAGATGCCAGAGAGAACAACGTAAGACCATCACCGCAGAAGACGTTCTATGGGCCATGAGCAAACTCGGTTTTGATGACTACATTGAGCCCCTCACCCTTTATTTACACCGCTACAGGGAGCTTGAGGGAGACCGTGGCTCCATCCGCACTTGTGACCCCCTCCTTAAGATGAGTAGGTCTGGGATGGATCAGTATGCGGCGGCCTATGGGCCTGTGTTTCACATTGGACCCCCTGGTTATTATGGGGGATCATCATCATCATCCATGAACGAGTACCTTAAGGAATCTTCCACTGTTGGTCCAACTCATCAGTCTACTACGACTGCGAATGCTGGAAACTCTGTTGGCAATTACGCCCCATATGCTCAGCACAAGTAGTAGTTTCTGCTGTTTCTACTAGTTAGCTAGCACTAACCTTTTATTCTGCATCTCTTTTATTATCTTCATGCTGTTTTATTTTAGAGTTACTTTTATTTTAAAAAAAAAAAAAAAAAAAAAAGTGTGATTGATTTAGGGCTTAGAAGATGCTAAGCTGCTAATTAAGCTATGTCGTCAAACTTGCAAAGGTATGTAAGGTGGTTTCATTCAGTGTTGATTCTTTTGGGCAGTAGATTAGATAGAGGTGTTGCATGCTCTGACTTGTTTGGGAACATGATTTTAATTCATCCAATAAATTACACTATCATTTTCAACTCATTTCAAATTAGTCCCGAGGCCGGTCGGGGCTATACACTATTATTTACGGATCTCATTCGGTAAATAAAAAAGGAACTTGATATATGACAATATATATATGGTTATCATAAAGTTGAAATTAAAGGGATTGTTTTGAAAGGATTAATTAAACAGATTATTTTTGCAAGTATTGACTGTAATATAGCAGTAGTAGTAAATTAAATTAAAATCTGAAATGTAAGTAATTCAATCTAATTGACCTACATATTTATCAAGTCTACTGATACGTAAAATAGGTTTGAACAAGTCTATATATGGATGCATGGTAATATATAGTCAAAATTTAGAGTCGAGGTAGGTGAGCTTATGTTAGTCAAAATAGGGTACTCTTGACGGACTAGACACTTTTAGACAGTCAAGTTTGGTTTGCATATCAGTATTTGATATTGACTTCCGGTCAGCTGGTTCAAACATAAACAATATTCAACTTACTAGCAATGTAAAAACAAAAACAATTTAGTACTAGAGGTACGTACACTCTGTAAATCTGTAATAGATTGACGACCTTAAATATAATGTTGTTGTGCTCCGCTAATTATTCAGTTATTAAGCTTAAGTTATTTGGGATTCTTCTCACACGCACCAAAGGTGTTAATGGAATTACAACTCAATATTTCCGGCCAGGTCTAAGAGTTAACCTCCGATTAGAAATGGAGAGGGAGGGATTAAACACAAACAACAATGACCAAGCAACCCCTAACACATGCTGCATGAAATTAACTCGTAATTATTAGGTAGATGGAGACAAAGCAACCCCTAACACATGCTGTTAGATCAACAAACAACATCACTGCCACTTCTAACAACAAATTACAACAACGTTGTCGTTACATATTAGGAGTGAATCACTGATTTTCGTACCTGTCGTTAGATATTAGGAGTGAATCACTGATTTTCGTACCACTACACTTCTAGAGCATTACGCTGTAACAACATTTTAGGAAGGAATGTTTTTGGGATCAGTACATATCTAGAGCATTACCCTACAGAACAAGATATTAGGAACCAATGTGCAAATAATTATACAGTATGAGTATGTATTATTCACATGAGTATACGGTATACCATACCATGATTCCAGAGGTAAACTTCATCAATTTTTTGACATTACGGAAAATGAAATTAAAGAGAGTATCAAACGGCCCTTCGTTTATACATTAGAAGACAAAAAACATAGCTAATACGTACTTCCATCGTCTCAATCATTTATTTACATTTAGTAAAAATAATTCAAACAAAGAAAAAAAAGGTAAATAAATGATTGAGACGGAGGCTTACAAGATTGAAAATAGGGGGAATAAAGTAAGCTCAATTTGCAAAGAAATCTTCAATTGATTTGATGATATATAAGTAATCAACCCCAGACATTTTGCCAAAGAAAAGTCACCATTTTCCTAACAGACCCCTGTTTGTCCCCTGCTTCATCACCATGCCGGTCTTCTTCCACCGATCGAGCTGTATTGGATTCGGGGTTAGCTCGGCCAGACCCTTGAGAATTAACATGTAGACGAGCATTCACATTTTTCTTCTTGTCTGATCTCCTGTTGACCCCTTGTTTCTTCTTGGTCTTGTTTTGTTCCAACAAATGATCTTCAAAAGCATCGATAATTTCATGAATGAGTTGACGATTAGGAGAAGAATCCCAACGCGACCAGTAACTGGTGTAGCAGGTGAAACAATAACAGGAAAAACAATTTGGATGATGATGGGTGTTATCATGAATGCTGGTTTTGAGGTGTTTTTTGTTGGAAGAGGAAGACTTAGAAGGGTGAGAGTCAAAAGGGGTGGTGGGAGGGCAAGAAAGTAGGTATGCAAGAACTTGTTTATCGTCGACAGAGAGGGAAGCGGCTAGGGTGAGGATCGCGGCGGGAAGGAAGGAGAGGGAGAAGGATGATGATGAAGAAGGTGAAGAAGGAGAAGGAGAAGGGTGGACAGTTCCTTTGCGATAGAGTTTCTTCATTATTGTGCGTGTTGGTTGTGTTTGTTTGTTTGTTGGTTGGGTTACTTGGTCGTTGTATGATTTAGTTGAGAGGATTATAAGAGAGCATGGCAACAACTACTCTTTCTTATAGCCTTCTTATCTACCACCGAGATGACTTTATGTCAACGTAAGCTTCCCAAGGATTTTTGAAACCATGTCATTACCCTAAGTAAGACATGTTATATATTGAATTCATCTACCATTTTGACTAATATTTATTTATAAGGATTACTGGTTAAGAATACATATATTTTACAGTTTGAATATTATAAGGATCATTGTATATGAATTTTGGGTAAGGTTAGGGTGAAATACAAACATAATAACTCATGTTTAACAAGTATTCTTACATATGCGAGTACATACATAGAATGATATACGAGTATATTTTTCCTATAATTTTTATCCTTTAATAGTTGATGTCATCTTCGAAATGGTCGCTGTTAGTATCAAAGAGGATATAAGAAACATTATTGTTTAATATTTCTAACTTAATCATACGATACGAGTAATTAGGTTGAGATAATATCCATTAAAACAAATGTTATTTAATAACATATTATCATTAGTGTTAAAGGAAACAATTTAATATAATCCAAGTCCACTCATGTCATTTTCTGTTGAACATAGAAAATTAGAGATAAATAAATATAAGGATTAAGGAAATAATTAGTCATAAACATAAAATGCGATTGGGTTATTGGTGTAGAAGAAAATGTAGGGTGGAGGAGAAGCAAAAAAGGGCAGAGGAAATTGTTGAAATGGTCAAAATTGTACTCGTAGTAGATTGGACCGTATAGGATGGTTGAACAATGTTCCGTGTAATATGATCCCAATTTCAAACAAATGTCACGTCTTTCCTTCGTGTCTTTTGGGTTGCTCTGCTTCTCTAATCTCTTGTCTTCTTCTCAAACATAATAATATTAAGTGCATTCAACTATGTACTATATTCCCATACAATAATGTTGAGGTTTTACTAAAACACGTTATCGCTTTTCTATATTTCACTTGTAAGCAACTAACCTTAACAATAACAAAACGTCATCGTCTCGTCTCCAATAAAAGAGAAATATTCAAAGTGTAAATTCAATGCAAATTATAACTTATCAAGTCAAATCAACGTTTGATTTGAATGTAAATTAGGTTTTACTAAGAAACATGATGTTACCTAATTTACATTTTAATGGCATGCGACTACTATGCAAATGATTGGAGTGCAATAATGCAAGTAGTAACTTACTAGTATGTTGGTAGAGGAATGAGTAAGTCTTGCTTAAAACGGGTTGGATTTTAAGACGGGTTGTTGTGTGAGAGGAAATGGGTAGAGGGGACAAAGGTGGGACCTCCCATGTGCTCTCCACTCACCCTAAATGGGTATTTTGTGAGAGAATATGGTATCCGTCTTATTAATAAGACGGATACCTTGGTCTGAAATAAGAATTGGTGGTAGAGGAATAGCAGTTAAGGGTGACGTATTTGAAGGGGTATATCCCACATTGGGTCTAAATAATGGCAGGAGCCAGGTTCACCGTGCTACTTATATTGGTATATTCTAACTTGCAGGGGGAGGGGCCCCTTACCAATGAAGGCAAGGGTCACTGTTTTTCACGTCAGATTACAGATATGAGTTAGGTCATACTCGGGGAAAGTGCCGCAACACAACATAGACTAGTGGTTCTTGATTTTCGGGGTAAGAGAGACTTGAGGAAGAGAAAGATAATCGGTGAGGCACGGATCAAGTGGTGGAAGCTACAAGGGGGAAACCAACAAGCGTTTTTGGATAAGGTTGGAAGTAGCGATATTTGGTCGGATTGCGAGGAGAAAGATATTGATGCAACGTGGGATAAATTGGAGCATGTTGTAAAGGATTTGGCGAGGGAGGTGTTAGGGGAATCCAAAGGGAATAGACCATCAAGTAAGGACACATCTTGGTGGAACGATGTGGTGAGACAAGCGATAAAGACTAAACGTGAATGCTATAAGGTTCTGGGGAAATGCATGAGTGATGAGAACTTTGAAAAGTACAAGGAGGCTAGACGAGCCGCTAAAAAAGGCCGTACGGGATGCGAGGGCAAAAGTTAACCAAGAAGTGTATGCCAGGTTGGACACGAGAGAAGGAGAGAAGGATATCTATAAACTGGCCCGCATAAGAGACCGAAAGACGAGAGATATTGGGACTTGGGAGAGTTAGGTGTGTGAAAGATATGGACGACAAGGTTCTGGTTCAGGATAACGAGATAAAGGCTAGATGGAGTTCTTACTTTGATAATTTATTCAATGGACATCAGGAACAAGGTTTTGGGGATGTAGAGGTAACACCAAGCATGGTTAATCGGGAATTTGTGCGTAGAATACAAAAGAGTGAAGTTAGAAAGGCGTTAAGGAAGATGGGGTCAAAGAAAGCAGAGGGACCGGATGGTATACCCATAGAAGTTTGGAGGTGCTTCGGGGAGAAAGGGATTGAATGGGTAACCATGCTCTTCAACAAGATTTGGAGGAGCAACAAGATGCCATCGGCTTGGAGGAAAAGCACTCTAGTCCCTTTGTACAAGAACAAAGGTGATGTCCAAGAGTGTTCCAATTATCGGGGAATTAAACTTATGAGTCATACAATGAAGTTATGGGAGCGGGTAATCGAGCAAAGGCTTAGGAGATATGTAGACATCTCGGAAAACCAATTTGGATTTATGCCCGGGAGATCGACTATGGATGCGATTTTTATCATGAGACAGTTGATGGAATACCATCGGGACAAGAAGAAGGATTTGCATATGGTTTTTATTGACTTGGAAAAGGCATATGATAGGGTACCAAGAGAAGTACTTTGGTGGGCTTTGGCGAGAAAGGGTGTGTCGCGAAAATATATTGACCTCATAAAGGACATGTATGAGGGGGCTAGTGCAAGTGTTCGCACTAATGTTGGGAGAACGGAAGAATTTCCTATTACCATCGGGGTGCATCAAGGTTCCGCACTTAGTCCTTTTCTCTTTGCTATAGTTATGGATGAGTTGACAAGGGATCTTCGTGACGACATCCCTTGGTGTATGATGTTTGTTGATGATATTGTGTTGATTGATGAGACAAAAGAGGGGGTGGAGAGAAAGTTGGAATTGTGGAGGCGGACTTTAGAGACTCGTGGGTTCAGTGAGCGGGAGTAAGACCGAGTATTTGAGGTGTCAATTCACTAAGGTGGCGGGGTTGAGATCGACAGAGGCGGGGAGTATTATTTTCGATGGGAATGTTGTTGAGGTTCGGATTTCTTGAGATATCTAGGATCTATTATTCAAAAAGATGGGGAGTTAGACGGAGATGTGGCTCACAGAATTAAAGCGGGATGGTTGAAATGGAAGAGTGCTTCGGGGTTTCTATGCGATAAAGATATGCCCCAAAGATTAAAGGGAAAATTTTATCGCACGACAATTAGGCTCGCTTCTACTTTACGACTCCGAGTGTTGGGCGTGAAACATTGTCACATTCAAAAGATGAGTGTGGCGGAGATGCGCATGTTGAGGTGGATGTGCGGACATACAAGGAAAGATCGGTTAAGGAATGAGGTGATTAGGGAAAAGGTAAAAGTGGCGCCAATAGAGGACAAGATGATGGAAAACCGATTAAGATGGTTTGGCCATGTGAGAAGGAGACCTATAGACGCACCCGGTTAGGAGGCCGGAGACTTGGAGAACGAAAAAAGGTCCTTAGAGCGAGAGGAAGACCAGAGACAGACATGGTTGAGAGTGATAGAAGCACGATATGAGAGTTAAGGGGGCTTGAGGAGAGTATGGTGACGGAGAGGGCACAATGGAGGGAAAAGATACATGTGGTTTTTTAGTATTTGATGTTTTTGACAGATTTAGTGTTTTTTTATTTATTTAATTTAAAGCAATTAATTTATTTATTTTTCTCTCCTTTATTACACACTTTTTCAACAACCACTTTCTTATAGTTTTTACCTGGTTCATTCCGGATCCTTAACTCTATTTCGGTTTTTAAAAATCGCTTTAATCTTTTCTCTCGATTTAAATTTTAAGTTTTTATAAAAGAAAGACGGAATTCGATTTTAAAACCTCTAAGTTCACCTTGACTTTCCATTACATTTTCGTTCTCCCTTTTTGTTTTTCATCTTCCCTTTTTTATTCGCATTCTGAGGCGTGCGTTCACCCATGGACGGTTCGAAAGGATGATTCATGTCAGCCGACCCCAAATCATTTTGGGATTAAGGCTCTGATGTTGTTGTTGTTGTTGTATTACAGATATGAGTTAGGGATTCTTCCTATTTTCTGTTCCACCTGATGAAAGACAGTCAAGACAGATTATGTGGTGGTTGCTGTCCAACAAAAAGGGGGATGAGAAGTTTACAGAAATTAGGTTGTAGTCCCGCGCCAGAAAAAATAATTGAGGGAGAAACAATTCTTCGAACCAAAAGCATATTTTGGTTGCCATTAATTAAAAAATGACTCCAGGGATACACAAACCTTAAGGAGACCAAGAATGCTGAAAACACACAAGCCTTCCAAAAAAGAAAAGGCAGGGTTCATACTGAAAAGGCAAAAAATACCATTGTTGTAGACACAGGATAAGTCAGTCGCAAAGAGAAATCGAAAGAGGGGGCTAAGAGGAGCTTGTTAAACGCGACTTGATCCATGCTTCAAGATTCTTCAATTCCTCTGTACTTATAGTATGTCCTAGACCAGGATACGCCTGCCATTTTCATTATCCTTATCTTAATGCTAGCCATGGATAAAAACTACAGTACTTCATATGTGTAGATTAGTAATAGGAGTTTCAGTTAGTACCTTGAACTCACAACTAACACCAGCCCTCTCAAGGAAGGGAGGCCCTTCTTGTCCAGCCTCAAACAATACTGTTGGATCCGACATTCCATGTGACCATAAAATGGGAGTCTGGGAAAGGTTTTAAGAGTATTAGACATATACAAGTAAACCTCATTCAGTCTTTGATAAACAAAAAGGAGACAAAAGTAACTTAGCCGAGTTTAGAAAAGGTGTTTGTAGACGTGGAAGGCAAGTGTTATGACGGGTTTCCATTACCAGTGAAGCCAACTATTTTATTGTTCGATTATGACGTAATAAAGCAAAATGACCCACTAAACTAGCTCTGCCTCAATGCACTTCTCGACACAATTTTCATTTTATATATGGGTTATATAGAAACACCCTTTTTTGTGCCCTTAACACAGGGGTAAGACTGAAGACTCTGCACATCTGAATCAACATATATCAGGTTTTATGTGCTCAGGTATTCAAAACGGCAGCCCTTGCTCCACCACCACCACAACCCCATCTTCACGGGCTTTCTATGTACTACACCAAGCCAACATAAGTGTTCACCAACAAATTGAAAAACACCTTGTACGGAGTAGCAGTGCAATCTATGGTATTCCAACTTTCTGAATTAACTCGTGTATCCATGTCCAACAGTTGGAGATTAGTACGACACTAGGCTACAGATATTAAGCTGAAAACCAGTGGAATTTTCACAAAAAGCAAGTCTTACACATCTAACTAAGACTGGGTGACATAAGAGGATAAATATGGAATGCATTATGCATGATTAGCTATTGACAAGCATTGAAGTTTAGAAAGCAAGCTTTGTAAGTCAACCCATAGGCAGATAAAAACACAAAGCCATTGGTACTTGAGATAACTTGTACCTTCTTCGCATCCTCGGGAAACTGTTCAACCACGGAATGGTTGAAAGGAACCCATCCACTGAAGACTGCACCACCTCCTAATGTCTTTGGATACAAAAGGACGCTTGCCAAGGTCAAGGCTCCTGCACAGTAGACCTCAAGTTTAATAATCCCATGCAGTATTGGTAAATTAGAGAGTAAAAAAATGCAATTTTCCTTGAGGGTGAGGGGTGAGGGGTCAGTGGGAGATACCTCCTTGACTAAATCCACAAACAAATATATTAGCAGGACTTGTGCCTGCGGCAACCTCTTTGTCTATCATAGCGTGGACATTTTTTACTGCTTTCATCAATGAAGTCTCATCTTTCGGGGTGTGCTGACAGAACAGAGAACATAAAAACCACGAGTGAGTAGGAAAGACACTAAGTAACTGTAAGATATGAACTGCCACCAAGGACCATAGGGCTAGTGCCATTGTCCTACGTAATCTAAATACAACTCAATAAGCACCATTGACACTTCAAAGATAATAAAGATGATCCACATTTTAAAGGTGTGACAAGAATGGTTAAAAAGGTGAGACAAGCGCATGGCTTGCCATGGTTAACACAGAGTCTGGCTATCAAACATAAAATCACACTATCAACAAAATACTACGAGTAGCCTAACTGTGTCCACCCTATTTTACAGCACCCAATTCTAAGCAAGTAATACCGTAATCCGATCTTGAACATCACATTTTTGGTCTTCTCTTAGTTAGTGCCAAACAACAAAAGTGATGTTACTATAGTGCATCAAAGGCTCTCGGCTATGGGTATGTAACGGGGAGGTTGAGTTACACAACCTTACAGTTACCCCGGCATTAATTGTTGACAATGCATAAAGGTTGTTTGTAGATGACACAATGAATATGAGATAGGAATTGCATTAAATGTTATGATTGCTACTTGCCTACTTCACATAAAATAAGAGAAGACAGCTCATTTAGTTATTTTGCTTCATACTCAAAAGTCGAATAATAGTGATACATAAACTCCATCAGAAATGGAAAGTAGTTAGTGCAGAAACATATAATCACAAAACCTAGGAGAGAAAGGTGACACATTGCGAAAGCAGCAAGAATGTGTTCTCTTCAACTTCGTTTTGTTGTTTTCCTTTGTTTGCTTATTTTGGTATATATTATTATGATTCAGGAAAAGAAAAGTAAAAAAGAAACAAGTTTTGGAAAAAACCACGACTCAGGGGACACATTGTAAGAGTTTGAGCTAAAAGGGCAACCCATAGCCTCATAAACAAATATAATGAGCATGTTGTAAGTGATGAACACGAATAAATGAGAAAGAACTTACAGAGGTGACCGGTATCTCATGTATATCAAACCAGGAGGGCATAACAGCACCATCTACAAGAAAAGTGGATGAGCAAGATCTTACAGCACTTCCCGGAAGGCATTTTAATTTCAGGAGGGAAAGATAACAAAAAAACAAGAAATCTACGTGCTGATCTCCGCCCAAACTCTCAGAGTGTGGCACAGTTTAAAAAGAAAACAGTTGAATCAATAGACGGACTCATTCAAGTGTATAAATCTCTTGTTTCCCCTTACTAGTGCGTGTATCTATAGAGTAGTCAAAATGCGTCATTTATGGCCTACAGGAGTGATCAAAGCCCGACTATATTAGCTTTATAGTTTTGAGTTTGTGATATCATAAAAAATCTAGTTGAGAAACTAGATTCTCCATTATATGATGTAAATATATTTTGGCTTGTGTTATGAATGATGACGCAGCAGATAATAGCCGTATTTACAGATACAAGGCTAATCTGGAAACAATTTGAATCATGAAGGAGCGTGAGCAGAAGAAGGTTATGAATTAAGATGATGAGTTTATAAGATGTGGCAATGTTGCAACCTCGGCATTCATGTTGTTGAGCAACTAGTGCAGTCATGAGTCAAGTATCAGGTATTTGTAAGTTGTAACTTCAATTTGTATACCCATGTGTTGATTTCAAAGGGAAGATTGAATTTGAAAACAAATAGTGAGTAATAATAATAATAATAATAATGTGTGGCTAAAAATTCATGAAAAAAGTAGTCAACTTTGCACCTAATTTGTGATCACCATTGGTGGTTCCCTGAATATTAGTCCCTAAGATATGATAATACTAGTAATAAAATAAAAAAGAAGAAAAAGAGGGAGATAGATAGATAGAAAAGATACAGTTGCAGGAGACAGGATTGGAAGGAGCAGAAGGGAAAGACCATTTGGTTGAATTGAATTGGGGCGAAGTGAATAGTGACTTGATAGGCTCGTTGGCAGGTCCGGAATCACCCAATCCATGAAGCCACAATACGAAGCTCCTGCTCCTACCCGCCGCCGTCGCCATGAGGTTGGGGTTTTGCTTAGGTGTTTGATCAGTGAGGAAGATGAATAGGAGTGAGGTTAAAAGTGAGAGGGATAGTAAAACCAAAGGCCTCCCTATTTGTCTTATTACCCCCCTCATCACATCATTCTGCGTCTCCTTCCAAATAAAACCTCTCTTTGTTCTTCCTTGGTTAGGAATTGTCGAAACTGCCCCTGGGCAATCGGAATTGAAATAAAATACACTAGTAAAACAGGGGTACATTTCGTCATTCTGCAATAAAAAAAGTAGAGTACCTTTGAAGAAACAGAAAAGAAATTGATAAAATCATTGTAGGTGTTGCATAATGGAATTGAGTTGGAGAATGAAGGGAGCAGTAGAAGCGAGAGTGATGATAGTTGCTGCAATAGTAACAATATTAATATTAATAATAAGATGTGGAGAAGCGGTGGGAATAGGAGTGAACTGGGGGACGCTATCTGACCACCGTGTGTCGGCGGATACGGTGGTGGATCTGCTCATCCGCAACCGTATATCAAAGGTGAAGCTGTTCGATGCGGACCCTACAATAGTGGAGGCAATAAGGGGGACCCACATTCAGCTCATGCTCGGTATCCCAAACCATATGATCCAACTGCTGTCATCCTCACCCTCTGCCGCAGATTCATGGGTTAGGGCCAATCTCACTCGTCACTTCCTTGCACATCCTCCCCCCGACATCAGGTCTCCTCCCTTTCTTTTTGCTTTTTTTTTTTTTTTAATTAATTAATTATTGCCAGCTCCTCACTTTACTTCCGCTCTTCAAAGACAATACCTTTCTACTTGATACCAACATACTGTTGCTGCATTATCTCTTCATTCATTGTGTTTCCGCTCTTACTTTTATGCTTACTCATCTACTCATGCAAACACCACCCTTAATGACACCCCGTTGCACCCATTTCCAGATACGTAGCAGTTGGGAATGAACCCTTCCTAAGTAGTTATGCTGGCCAGTTTCAGTCTTATGTTGTGCCAGCACTCGTTAACTTGCAGCAGTCACTAGTTAAAGCCAACCTTGCACGCTCCGTCAAACTGGTTGTTCCTTGCAATGCTGATGCATATGAGTCTTCTCTCCCTTCTCAAGGCGCCTTTCGCACTGACCTCACTCCTATCATCACTCAGCTTCTATCCTTCCTCAATTCCTACGCTTCTCCCTTTGTGGTCAACATTTACCCCTTTCTAAGCCTCTATGGAAATTCAGATTTCCCCCAAGACTATGCCTTCTTTGGAGGAACAAACCACCCCGTAATAGACGGATCCAATGTCTACTACAATGCTTTTGATGGAAACTATGACACTTTAGTTGCTGCACTTGACAGAATCGGGTATGGTCAGATGCCTATACTCATCGGAGAGGTGGGTTGGCCTACGGATGGAGCCATATCCGCCAATATTACTGCTGCCAGGGCTTTTAACCAAGGCCTTGTAAATCATCTACTTAGCAACAAGGGAACTCCCCTGAGGCCCGGCTCTCCTCCTCTCGATGTTTATCTTTTTGGCCTACTCGACGAAGGTGAAAAGAACACCCTACCAGGAAACTTCGAACGACATTGGGGCATATTCTCTTTTGATGGCCAGGCTAAATATGCACTGAACCTTGGTTTGGGCAGTAACATGTTGAAGAATGCTAGAGATGTTGAGTATCTTCCGTCAAGATGGTGTGTCGCGAACCCAGCAAAGGACCTCTCAGGTGTTGAAAACTACATTAAACTTGCTTGTACTGTCGCAGACTGTACTACATTAAGCTATGGGAGTTCATGTTATGGAATTGGTTTGAAAGGAAATGTGTCTTATGCATTCAATAGCTATTATCAGCTCCAGAAACAAGATGCAGTAAGCTGTGATTTTGATGGTCTTGGTATGATTACTTTTCTGGATCCCTCGGTCGGTCAATGTCGATTTCTTGTCGGTGTTGCAGATTCTGATACCTCTTCGGGTCCCACTTGGCGCGGGAGAGGGACCATCATTCACTCGTTGGTTTTTGCTGGGATCATTGCTATTCTTCTCTAGGCTATACGTCTGATGTAATAATCTGTGTAGGGTTTTATGATAGGCAATACAACATGTAATATAGTGGTTTGAGATTCTGTAACAATGCAGGTAATCAGTGTTGTACTAGTAGACTTAGATATGTGGTTAAGGCGGCCATTTCTGCCTACTCTGATTGGATCTTTCTTACAGACGACGTGGTGAACATGATTGATTTAGATTATACAGGAGTTGTTCCTTTACGTTCAGCTCCATTGCTGCTTCATATCCAGTATCCATACTTAATACAAATCCATAGGGTTAATCTGGTAGGTGGTGAATAATAAGCAGGGATGGATGATGGATGCACGCGGCCCACACTCGTTATCACAAAATAACAAGGGCCAATATAAATACTAGTGACAAAGCCACATTGGCTTAGCTTATAAAAGTTAAAAGCAACCAGTCTTGTTTGAGTCACGAAGTTTCTTTCTTTTTGTTAAAGAGAGTAAAGTATGTGTGTGTACACAGTGTATAGGACAAAAGGACTTGTGGTTATAAAATCATAACCTCTTTATTAGTAGTACGGACTTGTATTCCACTTCATAACTTTCTCTTCTTCATTCATTTTTACTGAAAATATGGATAGTGCAAAATACAACCTTATGCTTTTAGTGGTGCTACTGCTACTCTCTGTGCATGGATGGAAAGAGACTCAAGCCCAGGTTCACCATGTGGTCGGAGATGACCGTGGCTGGGATCTCGCTTCTGATATCGCTTCTTGGGCCGCTGGTCGTACCTTCACCGTTGGCGACTTCCTTTGTATGTCCTCCCACCCTACCATCTTTACTTATTACGAGTATCATTAAATATGATTGTGTTAAATTTACCAGTTTTAAAGTTGATATGACCTGAATATTAAGTGAAGAAAGGTTGTTGCATTGACAGGGTTTGCATACTCGGATGGGGTAGACAAAGACAAGGTGGTGGAGCTAAGGACCAAAGAGGAGATGGAGTCATGTGACTTGGCAAACCCCATACTCATCTTCACTCAAGGCATTGACAAGGTTTCGCTTCCAGCTCAAGGACATCGATACTTTGCAAGCAGCAACATTGAGAGCTGTAAGCAAGGTTTAAAGCTCCCAGTGGAGGTCAAGTCCAAAACTGCCGCCGCTTACTACCAATCTCTTCATCCCTTAACAACAAAGAATGCTGCATTCTTGGCCCAGGAACCCTCTGCTCTTTCCTCTTCAACCCGCATCTGTGGATCCATTATTATGCTCACTTGTTTGATCATCTTCACAGTGTTGCTCTTTTAAATGACGTTCATTTATGGTAATCATCTTTGTTAACTTTTGAGAACAGAAAATAACGAAACGTGGGAGTGTCTTATGTTTTGGTGATAATCACTCTCATTTATCCACTTGAATTACTTAACGTGTTGGTTTACTTCAATCCATGGCAAAGCTTTTGACAAAGACAGGGATTATCGGTTGATCGGGCAAATAAGCCCCAAACGTTTGGCAAAAATATGATAGTAATATATCGCTAAAATCAAATAACGCCCCATCAAAACATTCAATAAAAACGTACCTCACGACTTTGTTATTATTCACTATATATAAACCGTATAAAGTAGTAATTTTGCCCCTTCATATCTGAGCTCTTGGTAAATTAGCAACGAATGAATTAATCATAACACCTCATCAACACCTGGAACACACGGAATAGAACAAAAAGCCGAGAATGATCCAAGCTCTTCACATAGAGTATCCTTATATGACCAAAATATCGATCTATATAGTGCAAACGGCAATAGCTAACAACAAAGCTCTGAGCGCTTTAAGTTGTAAAGTGCACGTTACTTCCTCAACACAACATAGTTCAGATTATTATTCTTCTGAATCTTGGATATCCTCTTCAAAATTTCGGCAAAAGCCTTCTTGTCCTGCACAAAGGAATTTCACAATGGAAAAGCACAAATGTTATTTATCATTGGCACAAAATGCAAACATTCTGGTACACAAATTTTAACCTTGGTTTAAAAACGCGAGAGCCGCACCAAGGCGGAGAGGCGCTCATTCACATGAGTATGGCAATGTTTTAGAAAACATATATACGGATTTTAAAAATTAAACTTTGCGGCAACACCTTTTTCTGGATTTCTAAAAAGGGCTAACAAGTACAAGTATCAAAACTAAGCTATAATGGATCAAATGGAAGGAAATATTAAAAGAAGAAAATATGAAGATTTTATAGTAGCACACTTTGTTTGATACAACTTGTGCAAAAGTCGCACATAAGCATCCTCGAGGCGTTTAGGTTAGATCCCACAGAGCCTCAACTGTTTTTTAAACTTAAGCGGCCAGGAGAATTTTGCAAATGGAAATATTAGAGGGTTTAAATCAAACCCAAGAGTGTAAGACAATGTCAAGATTCAAGCTAGAAAAGGAATTATTAAAGATTAGAACAAAACCAGAACTACTTACATAAGGCATCTTAAATTTTCATAGCAAACTAATTCACAAGCTAGAAATTTTTCAGAACAAGTGAGAAGTAGGAAAATGTACCTCTGGTGACTTCAGTCTAGCTTTAAATGTGGCAACCAGTTCAGAAGTAGTTAGTGGTGCTCTCTGCAATAAAACGGCTCTAATTTCCTCTTCTCTGACAGGCCCTTGAGTGGAGGATGTACCAGTCTTGGAAGAGGATGGTGTAGTTTTTGAAGCCCCGGCCCCACTGCCTTTTGAGGGCTCTTCTTTTATGGTAGGCTTAACATCCTATTCTCAAACAAAAACTCATAAGTAATTGAAGACAATAATCAACAGATTAATTAAAGCATTCAGATTAAAAGGATTCATACACTTTCTGCCTTTATCTTCTTTGATGCGGCACCAGTAGCAGCTTTTGTATCTTCACCATGTTTCCTCTTTCCTTTAGCCGATTTTGAGGTAGAAGTCCCTCGAGCTGGTTTTGCAGGGCTATCACTAGGTTCTTCCTTAGGATCTTTCAATTTTGGAGCTACAGCAGGAGAAGGGCGGTCCTCATCCTCCTGACAAATTACAATTACTTTACCACCTCCACCTTTAGCATGTATAAAATTACATGAGTGACAGTAGACTTACATCATCGTCTTCATCCTCATCTTTCTTTCTTTTGCCTGAGCCATCATCCTCTTCTTCTGAGTCAGAATCGCTGAGTCCATTGGACCGTCCAAGCAATTTTTTCAGCTCTTTTCCCGATTTACTCAGCTTGCCTTCCTCTTCATCACCATCTTCTTCTTCTTCATCATCGTCCTAAAACATGGCACTTATTAGCATGAGCGTAGGTTGCTTTTTCAAAAAAGGAAAAAAAAGAGTTTGCAAATCTCTGCATGTCATACTACAAACTCAATAACTACTGAGAGTATAAAACCTTGTTAAGGTACCAAGGCATCAAGATTAAAAACAATCACTAATTATTGAACACTGAACAGCAATGAGCACTACCTTTACATTTTGTAATTATTTTGTCTCATTCATCTCCTTCTTAATTATAAGCCCTCTTTGTTTGTTTACTTTTAGCAGTACGCAGCAAGAGAGAAAACAGCTCATTGAAAACAAACCTCCTTAATTTCAGGTGGAGCAGGAACTTCAGGCGCTAATAAGTCTTCTCGCTCCTCAGGATTAATACCAACAGCTTCATCATCATCAGTGAAGATCTCCTCGTGCTCCCAATCATCACCTAGCAGAGGTAAGATTAAAAAAAATAGAACGATTGACCACAGACAACAAAACTTTCAAGTTTCAATCAGCCATTGCTCAAAGATCATCCATAGACCTTAATTTCAATCGAATAAAATACCAATATATGTTCATTGCTCTTCTTAATTCCCTTGTAGGTTCACCCAATTCCTCCTCTCCTCTTTGCTTTTAATCTAAACATTCATTTTTTTGTAAAGATAAAAGTAAGAAATGCATTCGTTACCCTTCTCAATATTGTCATCATCGTCATCAAAATCACCTCCTCTTCGACCTTCATCATCCTCATCATCACTACCTTTCTTGTTATTAAGCCCAAGCCTAGACTTGCGAGCAGCCTGTTCGCCTTCATCTTCTTCTCCCTTATCCGACACATTACCATCAGCTTCAGCATCTGATTTCTTGCGTCCTTTACCTCCAACGACAGGAGTTTCCTTAACGAGCTCAGGGTGATAGCCAAAAGCAGCAGGTCCATTGCTAGCAGTCTTCATCATCCATCTTTCATAGCCATCAACAGTCTTCCTCCTATTTTTCATCTTCTCCTCAGCCTCTTCAATGGTAAGTTGCCTATATTGAGCAACCTTGTTGAAGTTGTACCAAGAACCAGCTGGTATGGCAACAAACTCTTTGCCCTGCAACATTAAGAGGTAGTAAGTAGCAGATTGGGTGCCCTCCAGATGCCCATGGTACTGTGATTGACCAGTTTCATCTTCCAGCAACCAAGGCTTGTTCTTGAACTTGTCCTTCAAAGAGTCAGTTAAATGACGACCATTAATGCCTTCCTTAACCAAACTCCATTGATTTTGAGAAGAGTTCTTGTTAGAAAAGGTAGGCAAGCCAGCTGCAAACCTCCCAATGAAGTAATTCTTGTCAATGCTGGAACTCTGCCTAACATTATATTCCTACACATATAATAAATCCAACCAAATTGAGATTAAATGCTAACATGAATGAATCATCCCTCCTTTAATAAAAATGAAATCTTTTGAAATGAAAGATAGAGGGAGAGAGAGAGAGATGTTGCGGACCCTGATTAAACGAGTGAGAGTGGCGCCACATTGGTAGCATTTGGCGCGAGTTTCGGCCATGGTTTTGCCGCAGGTTGAGCACAGAGTTAAATGCTTACAATTGCTGCCATAAAGATCGGTGTTTGACCCGCATCCGCCGCAATTTGGTTTCAGCATCAAATCAAACGACATTTCAGGCCTTGATTTTATGATTTGATCGGATTTACGAACTAGGGTTTCAACTTTCAACTTATGATTGAATGATTGAATGAATCCAAATCAGATGATCGTCTCGCGCTCAGTTTCTGCCCGATTTCATCCTACTTTTTTTTTTCTTTTTCTTTTTGTACCAGCATCATATTTTCATATTTGGTCTATTGTTTTGAATCCAAATAAGAGTTTTTGAGCATAAAATCAAAACAATCAAGGTCAAAATTATCCATTGTGCAATTGCCATTACTTTGCACCAAAGTCCAATCAACCCGGGTTGGCCCAAGTCGGCAGTACGTTCGCTGGTTGTGCACTTGTGCCCGTTGTACAGTGTGTGCCAAGCACAGCACAACACGTTGGGCTGGATAGCGGCCCACAACACATCAATTGGCATACATTTGTGCCTAAGCACAACCTGAGGAACGATGGGTCAAACACAACCAATACGACGCCTTTAGGGGTAAATAATTTTTTAAAAAAAATTAAAAATACCCTGAGCACGACGGCAGCCGTACCGCCAGCCATGCCTCGGTGGCCGTCTGGCATGCGTGTCATGCACGAGCACAAAACGGACGGCCCACCACCGTGTCTAGGTGGGGCCTGGTAAGGGGATGGGCGCGACGGGCCGACACGAAGCACGACTCGACCCACACGATTACCTGTTCTATGTGTACCATATTATATCACATAAAATCGTAATTCTTCGTATATTTTGCGATATACGGTATATAATAAGAAAAAGTTCATACGAAAGTTAAAAAAACAAAATAAAACCTTATTATAATTCTAATTTTTTTTTAACCATGAAGTATCCTTAAGGTGGCTCTATCCGTCTAAGTTTAAGACGGGTCAACTATATACCACTTTTTAGATAAGAGGGGATGCTAAATAAATCTTCAATATTGTGCATGCTCTTAAAATGCATTAAGAAAAACAATAAATAAATACGCTTATAGAGACAAGTGATACATATTTAACCCGTACTATTGTAATAAGAAGTAACAATCTTCCAAATTCAAAATTAAAATATAAGTGGGATGGTTGGTGAGGAAAAAAACAGAGAAAAAGAGGAGGTAATGTAATATGTATAGGTACCAAACACACCGACAGTGAAAATGGCGCGTTGACTGGCATCAGGATTAAGCAGCCGGTGTAGTACTAGTCTGTTGTAGTATAAAAATGCAATACTTTAGTTGTTAATTGAAGAAAGAAGGAAGTTGGACGATGAATTCAGGATACAGAGAGAAATATTTGTACCCATTTATAGGAATCACTGTTACAGCCACCATCCTTTACTTTAGCTTTGATCAACATTTTGATTTCACCTTAGTTTTATGGCAGAAAAACATGGGTTTTGTTGCTGTTGAATCTACTCACTTTACCGTCACCGATGTTCATGATCTTCATACTAGTAGTAAATCAACCTTGTACGTTAATGGTTGGAACTCGTATTGGTTGTTCGAGGCTCCATCTAGAGATACTGTCTCAAGGTTGTTCAAGAAAGCTTCTCAATTGGGTTTGAATGTTTGCAGGACTTGGGCTTTTAGTGATGGCCCTGGCCCTAACTCCTTGCAGATTTCTCCTGGTGTCTTCAACCAAAAAGCTCTCAAGGTTCATCCATCCATCCATCCATCCATCTACTTTGTTTTCTTTTCTTTTGATTCTTGTTTATTTGGTGTTGAATTTATTAACAAGGCGGTTTCTTTTATGACTTATAATCTTTGATTGATTTGTCTTGATCTGCTTTGAGATCTGATTCAGAAACTGAGGAATTTGATTGTTTGATTTGGTGTTGAGAATAGGTATCAAGGTCAGGTCTTTTAATAATTCTAGTGTCTGATTATGTTATTCCCTCTTTACATCGTTCTATAATTTTCCACTGGTTGCTGCACACCAACCCTCCTGCTGCTTACTTATCGCACCCTTGACTTGACCACATCTTGCTTATCCCAGTGCAGTTAAAGCGTATTTTATAAGAAATCAGGAGCTGGTTTGGTG
Source organism: Silene latifolia (assembly GCF_048544455.1). Classification (NCBI taxonomy): domain Eukaryota; kingdom Viridiplantae; phylum Streptophyta; class Magnoliopsida; order Caryophyllales; family Caryophyllaceae; genus Silene; species Silene latifolia. Next base: position 128,125,859 of record NC_133532.1, on the reverse strand, counting down.
GATTTGTTGCTTCTAATACGAGTAGCTTTTTTTAGGGATGTGTGTTATGTAGATTATTGGAATTCGGGCTGGTGAAGATGAAGATAGCCTTGAGATGTAATATGAATTTGCGACTGAGAATGTTGCGTATACGTAAAGATGTTTGCTTTGGTTTAAGGAGAAGAAGGTCAGGACTCAGGTCATGCTTGTATTTGGTTTAAGGGCTTGATCATCCTGTGGTTCACACTTCTGTTGCTTGAGGACATGACACCATTCTATAGACATGAACTTGAAACATGTATTTAGCTCAAACAGTCAAACCACAACACTCTGATGCATCAATGGTAGACACTGCAAGCTTTACATGCTGCTCACATTATTATGTTGATAGTTGGGAATGTAAACATATCGTGTCTTTCTAACAAAATATTAAAAAGGAAATTTGCATTGAATGTCTACGGCTCATATTTTATTTTTCTGATCAATATGCTTTGTTATATATCACTGCCACAGGAATTAGATTATGAGATAGTTGAAGCAAGAAAGAATGGTATAAGATTAATACTCAGTCTAGTGAACAATTTGAGTGTATTTGGTGGAAAAGAACAGTACGTGAAGTGGGCACAGGAAGCTGGAGTCAACATCTCATCCTCACCTGACCCATTCTTTTCGGATTCAACAATTAAGGGTTATTATAAAGCCTACATCAAGGTACTTGAGAATATGAATCTCCTTACTAAGTTTCAAGGGATGTTTTTTTTTTTTTTTTTTTTTTGTAGGACAGGAGATGAATGCTTGCTAATTCAATTTTGTTCTCTTAAGTTTCCGAGATACTATTTATTTTCTAAGTCACTATTGTATATACTTACCTCTTGCTTCACTTCTGCATGTCTTAGGCTATTATAACGAGAAAGAACTCTTTGAGTGGAGTTAGATATTCTGAGGAACCTGCTATATTTGCATGGGAACTTATAAATGAACCACGGTGTGATTCTAATTCTTCCTCTTCCATTCTTCAGGTAAACATATGCTTGCGTTTCTATGCGTATTTCTTGTAAATTTGTTAAATAAATAAAAAAATAAAAAAATTTACCTTCAAAACCCTCTATGTTTGATATGTGTTGGTTAATTTTTATGATGCCCTCCATCACTCTTTTTCTAATGATGAGTTATGATGCCCTCCATCACTCTTTTTCTATTGATGAGGACTCGTTGGCTTATTTCTTTTCTATGTAAGAATTTGTTTGGTGCTGCTGGCTCTATGTATGATCAGATCACCAACAGCCATGAAGTGGTGTCTTTGATTTTGAATTAAGAGCAATGGTAAACACTAAACAGTGGTTTACTTTGTTGGCTAGTTGGTTCACCATTCACATGTTACCTAACTCGGTGGCCGCCTGAAATTATCCGTTGACTATATCAAAAGGTTTATGTTGTAGAGTACCTGGTGTCTGGTGGGGTGCTTAGCTTACTAGGATGGGCTAGTTCAAATTTAATGCCCTTGTTGAATTTTGCGTCCTGAAACCACTGTTTCACCATCACATACTCTTTAATATAGTTTAATATAAATCTCTAATCAAGTATGTTTACGATTGTACCTGTTTAAGCTTTGTCTTATGGATCGATTGTTTCTGTGTGCGTACATTGTCTTCCACTGATTTTTCTTGTATGCCTGCTCGTTTGAGGATAGGCTTGGATTACTGAAATGGCTGCATATATCAAGAGCTTGGACCAAAATCATCTGGTGACAGTTGGCCTTGAAGGGTTCTATGGCCCCACAGTCGTGGAAAAGTCGGAAGTAAATCCTGGAGAATGGGCTGCTTTATTTGGTACTGACTTCATACAGAATTCAGCTATTGACGGCATTGACTTTGCTTCAGTTCATTTATATCCAGACAGCTGGTCAGTTTATTCGTTTTTATTCATTATGAGACTTGTAGTATGTCTTCAGTGATTGAGTACATACGCACAAACTGAAATTAGTCATTGCTATAGACCAACAGTTGCTCTCCATAAGTTAAAATGTGTGATCCGATTCTTATAACCCCTCTCCCATTCACAATGCTTACCAAATTCCTAGTTTGTGGAATTGGGACGTTGTAGTCCGGTATTTTTTTTACTCTCTTAGTAGCATGAGTTATTAGTTTGGTGTCTCTGATCCCTGGTTAGTTTGCACAATCTTGGACATCAGCCTTGAAACAATCTGGGTACTGTGTCATTCATATGAAGATTTTGAGCATGTGAATGATTTAGTCCTTTCTTGATAATTTTCAGCAATTTATGTGATTTGGTTTATTTTCCATAACCGGTGGAATCAAAGACTTAATCTTCTCTGGTTGTAGTCTTCTAGACTATGATGGAATATAGCAAAATGACTATAAAATTGTCCACTCTCCGTTTATTGAGAAATTATGGCCACTCAGTGCGAAATCGGCTTCAATTTTCATTATGGGTTGTGCAGAACAACCTATCTATGTCGTTGACACAGGTTTACGACCTGTCTGGTTGAGGACCTTTGAACAGTTAGAAGGGCCTGACACCCTGACCACCCCTAAATTTTAAGTTCTGTAGGAAGTATACTGTGTAAGTTTAAGACTGGACCTTCGATAATTTTTCTTGTCAAGAATTCAAGCTGGGTCCACCTTATTTTTTGTCAAGATTTTACTCTTCAATTGGCAGAGGACTAGAGGAGACTTTGAGCAGCTAGGTAATGTTTTTGTTGTTATGTGACCTGGTTTTTCTGTCAACTTGTAGGATGCCGCTTTCAAACGACACTGAAAAGATGAACTTTGTATCAAAATGGATGGATTCTCATATCAGTGATGCAGAGAACATACTGAAGAAACCTGTTGTGTTTACTGAAGTTGGCTGTCGAGCGGATGTCAAAGATCAAGGAGTTTATAATCGGAAATCTATGTTCACAGTTGTATATGACAAAATATTCGAGTCAGCGAGAAAAGGGCAAGCTGGTGGAGGGGCCATGATATGGCAATTGCTGGTTGAAGACATGAATGAATATGGAGACCCATTTTCTCTTGTAGCATGGAACGAGCCTACTACTAGCCAACTGATTCTAAAGCAGTCTTGTAGATTACAAAGTATTTTTTGGAAAAGCAAAGATCTTGAGAGAAATGATCCATGTTACGGTCTTGTGCCCTAGTTGAAGAGATTTTTGAATTTTGTGGAGCTATGAGTTGCTACTTTCTTGAACAGACGGGCACAATTATCGCAGAAACGACCAAAGAATGTTGAAACTTGACCGTCATCGTGTTTAAGAGGCATGTGCTTGTCTATTCTTTCATTAATGTTGGATTTGTAGAGGAGGAACTGTAAATAACATGATGTGAACTTGTCTGCAAGTATATTTTTCTCGAGAACATGTAATTTAGAAGGTAAAAACTGGGATGAACTCAGAGTCATATAACTCATATACATGTACATTGTTCGGTGGCAAAGGTTATCAAATTATTTTTGAAATTATCTTTATAGAGACTGAACATTGCCAGTTTGCCAGCTTCCATTAATCCTTGTGCTCACTGTTTCAAAAACCATTCCTTCCAACAAGTGAAACTGTCAACTAGATTAGCTATCAATTTAGTAGTGTGGCTTTTCAATTCAGAGAAGTGAAGAATTGTATGTGTGAAGATATAACACACAAGAAGAGTACCAATGTCCCTTCTCTTAGTCATTGTAAGATTGTATATGCACAAATTGCAATTCTTAAACTTGGTCAAACACAAATTTGGGTGGTTGCACATGGAACATGGTTTGAGATTTTCAAGTCAACTCAGACATATCCAAATTCATACATTGCTTAAAGTCTACTCAATAAATCCAATGATTACTTGTTAACATTCAGATTTATATAAATAGTGTACATACCATAAGCTCCTTTATTCATTACTCCGTATTTTTTTTGTTCAGCAGCAAATATCAGAATATTCACCTGCAGTGTCCTTGATCCATAGGACCATAGGTAATATATATCTTTTGGACTTTGCTGATATTATCTCATTTTATTTATCTTGTTCCTTAAGAGCAATGCTACTCAATTTCAGTCCTATAATCATTTTTGAAACTGTAAATGTTTATGACTTTCATCTTTATGTTCAAATATACAGTTAGAAAAACGAGTTGAATCCATTTGATTTGAGAGCGCTGACACTTGAAGATGCTGGGTAGTCTGCTTTGCTCCATATACTTTTATGGGTCTTTAGGAAGTTGTCTCTTAGTATTTCAACACACGACTACAGGAGTTAAGTTGTATTGGTGTTTGTAAAATAGAGAAACCATTTTTATCATTTTAAACAGTAAAACAGGTAATGCTAATTGCTAACTCATTTTATTTACTGACATGGGCTGATGTGTTTAACTACTATATATTGTGGATGATGATGGTTTATCTGACGGATGTATGGAAGATGAGATTAAGTGATGCGGCAGCTATAGTTAATGTATGGATGGGGTTAGTAAAAGTGCTGCCTATTGCCTTTGCTCATCTTGCAGATGCTTTTCTTGGCAACTTCCGCCTTCTCCTTCTCAGTAGCGTCTCCTACACGACTGTATGTTTTACCTTTTTGTATATGATTCATCAAATTACAACCTTTTTTAAATCCAACTCATACTTATAATTCAAAAGTTTCAAGTAAGTTTCGCATAATTATAGTACTAGTCGAAAAGCTCGTGCGATGCACGGGGCTCTCATTAGGGTCATCTGTATAAATATATTCTATAGTTGATAAAAAAAGTTCAATTATGTTTAAATCATTGATAAACAAAAGTTCGTGGTTGGTATAGTTGATCAATGAACTATTAGTGCTTTTGCATAGGAGTTTTGTCATTTAGTAGTTATTAATTCAGTTGTAAAACATCAAGTAACATGGTAAGCGTATGTAATTAGTTTTTCCATTATTGTTATAGGTATCACTGATTTTAAGTAAATACAAAACATTATCTCCATAAATATAGTATAGCACACCAAATGAATCGCCCTTAATAACTAAGACAGACCTTTATGAATTTTGCAAATTATTTTAACCTATAACAACTACGTAAAACTAAATGGTTTTACGTAAAACAACAAGTATCATAATTATCTATGTTTAGTGTGTTTAGAGCAATGTTAGATCTCCTATAGCAAAAGTTTTCCTCGATTATCTACAATTAATTAAGAGAGTGTTTTGCTCTTTATATACCTTCTCGTAAAATCAAATCCATACTAAATTCCAATAAAATTAGTAGTCTCTAAACAATAGTACAAAAATATATGTGATTCTGTTACATGGAATGCATGAGACTCCCATTAGGATTATCGTTAAAAATATGTATATTGAATGTTCTAAGAATTAGTTGAACAACAAATTGCAAACATTGGTTTACATTGTCATGCTTTGATAGTATAAGTCAATTAAGTTGATAAAAAAAAGTCCAACAATCTTGAAAATAGGAACACAAAAAACTTTTGGGTTGATTATTGATGGATCATCAGTCCCTTTAACTTCAATTAAAGCTACTCCTTTTGGTATTAATTATATCAGTTGTATAGAATCCGAAGACACAGTTGTATAATGTAATTACCTATTTTTATAGTTGTATGCACCACCGATTTTAGTTAATTTAAAACGTCATTCCTAAAAATGTGGTTTAATTCCATAAAATGAACACATGATAACTGAGGCCGATTTTATAAAATTCACAAATTAGATTAACTTACAACATTTACGAATATTCCATTTTGTAAGCATACGATCGTGTAAATGTTGAATGGTGGTACGAAAACCAACATGTATCTCAATTATATATGTAGCCTGTTTGGAGGATGTTTGTTAGATCTCTAAACAATAAAAAATTGTTTTTGACTATTGACCATTAAGACTGGTTGTTCCCTATGAACTTCATGTAAAATATATAATACGAAATTTAATTTTTTAGATGTGAGATATATTTTTAAGTGAATTAACGGTCAAATTTTTCAAAGTTTGACCTGTAAAAAACAAACCAGGGGATTTGTGTGGATTCGAGGGAGTAGGATATTATGATACTACTTTTAAAGTTGATTAGTTTTATATTAATTCTATTAAAATTACTATAATTCATTTATGTTTATTTGAAATGTTATCTATTCACAAAATCAAGTCTCATTATCTTACATTGTTATTCTACACTTTATTTATAATAACAAAATGAACAAATTTTCAGAAGAAGTTTCAATTTAAAAAAAATTGCTTCAAATTACTGAATATATACGTACAATCGTTTCACTTCTTAACCAATATATATGCAATTAGGATTTTTATCTTAAGTTCAAACTCTTAAGTTTGACCTAATTTATTACACTAAGGAGTACTTTATATTCAACTAAACCCTTATGGGATACCCCATAGTTAACCATTAAAAAAACATGATTATTTCCACTTTGGTGTCCTAAGGTTTAGCATAATTTCACTTTAGTGCCCCGGGGTTTGCATAATTTCACTATGGTGCCTTGAGGTCTACTTCCCACTTAAGTGACCTATACATAACATTCTTAATATTTCATACTCCCTCCATCATCTTTTATCTCCTCGACCACTTCTCTAATATATGTGAGAGAATTTTATTGAAATGAGAAGATAAAAGATAATGGAGGGATACTAAAAAAATATTTTGAACATAACAAATCTGGCATTTTTTTGCAATATTACTATTTTGTATGTAGTTTAATATCCAAATTTGCACTTTATTTTACTGAAAATATAATTACTTAAGATAAAAGTTGACTATTAAATATTTTAGGCCACCAAAATGAAATTTTATTCAAAACTCCGGTTAACAAAGTGGAAGTAGTCGAAACCTTAGGACACTAAAGTGGAATTATCTAAACTCCATGGCACTAAAGTGGAATTAAGCCAAACCTCAAGGAACAAAATGTAAATTTTCCCAAAATAAAAAACACCTTTGAAAGCGACCGTAAAAACTATTGCACTTTTAAATATACAATCAATACATGGCAAAGTAATAACCAGCCAAATGCAAACCGCGGTAAATAGTTAAATGAATAAAAACACATAGGAGAATTGGAATTTAGAAAGTAAAAATTGATCTAACCGCATAATTTTGTATATTTGGCGATTCAATACATTTTTAACTACTATTATGGATTTGATATGAATTTGAAACCAGTTTGAAAAAAAAAATCGGTGATATAATAGTATATTATATATAGTTCTAACAATTTGTATATATATTTACACTGATTTATTCATAGTTAGCTGGTTCTTGAATAATTATTAGTCCGCATAAAATCGAAATTCATGACTTTGTTCATTTGTATTTAATTTTTTTGGCTCATTTGACAAAATCGATATGAGGCTTATTTAATATTTTTAAATGGTAGCTCAATTTTTTTAATCTTATGTGAATATTATTGGTAATCTAATCATACACATTTGATACGTTATAGAAAGTCAGAGTTAAAACGATTTCATGCCATCGTTGAAGTTGTTTATTTCTAATATTATCATTGTAGAAATTTTTCTCTGTCAAATGCTAAGTAAATGTCATTCTTTACCTCTTTTTCCTATTATGACATGTTACTTTTTCATGAAGTATTTATTTTTTTAAATAAAGTTCAGCTTTTTCCTAAGGTTTTTGTAAGACAATTACAGAGTTGGTAATAATTACCAACTTGAATCTTTTGTAAATATTTTAAATATTCAAAAAAGTTTCTAATAAAATTATCTTTATTATTAAACGAATTTCACCAAGTAGTTAAAATCGAACAACTTAGATTTTTAACAATATTTATGTTTGTAAGAAATTAAGTGTATTTTATAATTTATGTTTATAAAATATATAATTTTAACATTTTTGTACGTTTATTATATGACTTTTTTTTGCTTTATAAATATTTTTAAAATAAATATTCTTTATAACATTATTTTTCTATTTTTATGTTAGTAAAGAATAATCGATAAATTATTAGATCCACTTTTATTTTTTTTTCTTATAAAATATTAGATTTACTTCTATTAGGATTACTTTGTCATAAATTATTAGATCTACTTTGATTAGGAGAATTTTCTAATAAATTATTAAGAGGAAAAAGCTAGATCTACACTCATTAGGAATTCTAAAAAAATTGGACTCTCTAATATCGCTCGAAAAGTTTCTGCTTTATATATATGTATTGATTGATTGTCTAATGTTTCTAATGTATAGGGACTTGGGTTAATATGGATGTCAACCCCACCGATATTGGCCAAATCATACGGGAACTGCTCAGAATACAAGGCTGAATGTATAGGCAACCTACAAAAACAGCTTGTATACGTAGGGTTAGCCCTTACAGCAGTAGGGATGGCTGGTCAGTCGGTCTCACACGCGCCATTTGCAGCTCAGCAAGCCAACAATGGAGGCGACTGTTCTTGCAACATCCTCCATTGTCATTGCTGCTGTTTCAAATGTCGAGTTAACTTGATTGGGGTGGTCGCTCTTCTTGTAGTTTCGTTTGTTAAGCCATGGCATGTGCTGTTCGGAATTTCTGCCATTATTGGTGTGGTTTCACTTCTTGTTCTGCTAATCAGGGTTTGTCAGTACAACTATGTTGGACCACACGGAAGCAGTCTCACCCCTCTATTTCGTGTTCTTTTTGCGGCTTCCTCCAAGATTTTCGTTCAGACGCCAGAAAATGCAGATGAGCTACATGAGAACCAGGATCTTGCTTCATCTGCCTTATTGCCTCACACAGACGACCTTAGGTAATCATTCTTTGACTTGGTAAACAGGTCATTTGAGCCGGTTTACTTCGATAAGGTCACTGTGCGTCTATTACGAATTTTGGGTCACGTCAATCTGAGTTTGTTATGATGATATGATTTTTTTTTTATCTCGAATTGTCCTAGGTTCCTTGACAAGGCTGCCATAGTACTTGAAAATCCTCCACTATCACAACAAATCGAAAACAAATGGAGACTATGCAGAGTGACAGAAGTTGAAGAAACCAAGAGCTTCATACGCACGATTCCAATACTAATGACCCTCATAATGTGTGGTGTAATATCTTCCTTAAGTGCTACCTACTTTGTTGAGCAAGCCAACACCATGAACCACAAGTCGGGACGACGTAGAATCCCTCTGGTGCTCTTTCTATGGCTCTATGCGCAATTTAGGTGGGTTTTCAACATTACATTCCTAGGAATATTCTCCTTATCCCAGTTCTTTGGAGTCAGCAACCGGCATCTTCCCAGAGTCGGGATTGCTTTGGCCATGCTATTCTCTATTCTATGTTGCATCACGGCAGCCAGTGTCGAGTCCAGAAGACTGGACATTGTAAAGAGCCATGGCTTAATGGATAAGCCAGACGAAAGAGTGCCTATGAATGTATTCTCAATCTTACCCCAATTCATGTTACTAGCAGGTTCTGATGGAATTTATTACGTGGTGGCGGGTTGCTTTATACTTGATCAAGGTCCAATGTCCATGATGAAGTACTTCAGTTTTTTCACATTTGGGTTCTTTGGACTTGGGTTTCTGGTGAGTCCGGTTTTGGTACAGGTTGTGGGGTTGATTAGCGAGAAGGGGAGCGGTACTAGTTGGTTCCAGGGCACATTGAACCAGAGCCGTTTAGACAAGTTTTACTGGGTATTAGCTGTTTTAGCTGCAGTTAATCTTATTGTTTATGTGGTTATAACCATGTTTTATCGATATAGGGAATCACGACTGGAGCAGTATCCTGAGCTGAGTATCACAGTCGAGGATTCAGCTTTCTAATAAAAAAGATGAGTTGGGAAACAAGGTAGAAGTAGTAGAGATAGTTGTATCTTTGTTTTGGGTTATGCTATTGAATAATTTGATAGTGAAGATGTAAAGGAAGCTCAAGCTTAGTACTGAATATTATCCCCCCTTATTTCAGCTTATTATCTGCCGACTGTGTTGTAAGTAAGATTTTGGCACTTAAGATGCACATTATTAGTATCTATTTGTAATTCAAAACTAGATATCCCCAATCCTTGTCTGCCACCCTTTTGTGATAGCTGTTTAAGCTTCTCCTTCGAATTTTACAACTCCGATGTCCTCTAATGTGGTTCTTTTTCCGGTGCTTCAAAATGGGTTGCTAATGTTCTTCACCAGTTTGTTATAAGATCTATCTTTTTGAAAATACAAGTACAACTCACTTAAAGTGGCTGCATTGTTTTTTGTTTAAAGAATGTGGCAACTTATATAAACCTCTTTTGATCTACAATTTCAGGTGAATTATGTCATGTCCAACCCAATTCAACATAAAGGAAGAGAATAGGAATATAAAAACACAAGGAAAATTTGGAACTTGTTTTGCATTCCTTGTTTACTGATGAAAAGTTACTGCCATATGTCAACAAATATGTGAGATTTTATTTCAAACAACAAATCAACAATGAAAAACAAGTAAATTTTAAATTGAAATAGATCTTGAAATTAGAACAACATATTCCCCAACAAAAGCCTCAGAAATATGGAGTGGTAGTCCATAACTCCATGCGTATATATTTAAAATAATTCCCGTTTTACACAAGCTGTCAAAATCACATACTAAGTTCAAACTTTCGAATATTACAAGGTTTTCATATAGAGCAAGAACAAAAATGTGTACAGCTAAGGCTCAGGCAACTAATGAAAAATCGAATATAGAAATTAGATTAATGCAGGCCTGTAATAATGCTAGCCATAACCAGAAGATCACGGTTGCTGCTGCAGCTCATACACCTGCATGTATGCCTCAGAAAGGGCAACCATCTGTGGGAGCGTCTCCGAGACGTGCAAATCCTGTACCTCGTACCTATAAATACAGTGTCAGCTACTTACATAAGAATACACACTAATTGGCTAATCTTGAATAAACAAAGAACAAAAGAAAGAGATACCATAGTTCCTCAGATTTCCTCTGGACAAACGCTCTGTATGTTCCTTCACTAGGCTTGCCTTCATGGACAATGTTTGCAATCAAATCGTACTTTGAGCGCCATTTTTCGCCCTCTTTTGGTGTTGGCAGAGGAATGTAGTCCTTCAGTTCAAGGTTCTTCACAGGAAAATTTACTAAAACAAAGCATATGGAAAAATCAATGACAACCAGCTCCTGATATCAATTATATTAACATACAAACTACAAAACTTAATATGGCCATGCATGTTCGTCAAATAAATGAAAACTATGTATGGTGGCTGACAAAGCATAGAACGATAATTTAGATGGTCAATTAGCATGCCTATCAAAGTAGTGTTAGCATCTGCTAAACAAAAACTAATGACAAGGATTCTAAGTTCACTACTCAACATTTTGCAGCAGCCACATTCTAACAGAACAAGTTCCTATTGTGCAAGCAAAGATCACAGAAATGATACTTACCCAGGGTGGGATTTTTTTCAACAAAGAAATTGTTCTTTGTAAAGCGACGCATGTGCAAAATAAGATAGGGAGGCAATCTGGTGACACGATATCTCATCCTTGCTAATTGAGGACGCACAACTTCTGTTATAGTCTCCCCATCAAATTTCTTCAAAATGTTGAAAAGTGGTACCTATATTGGGCAATGGAAGGGGGAGAAGCGGTACCGGATTAGATGATTTCATAATAAAATCACAGGAAAGAGATGAGAGGAAGAATGCCATAACCACATCAACCAAATTTCACGGACAGCCAATGACGAACAGGGTAAAAGAAAGCGAACACACTGATACAAATGTACAAGAAAAGAAAATCCCAATTGGCAAATTTTATAATAGAAGTTTTGACTTATCATGAAGAAGCAACAAAATACCAGCAGCACCTTCCAACTGAAATCCTCCTATCTGATCAATGGTAATGAAATGATGACACAACTCCTATTTCCAATAAATCAATATCCTTGCAACTTATTCTTAACCCATTGTTTAGATAGGGGAGTTTGGAGAGAAAGGGAGGGGAGAGATTTGAAGGGAGACCATTTCCTTTCTTTGGATAGAAAAATGGAGATGGAAGGATTTGGAGGGGAGGGAAAATCCTCTTAAGGCAAATTATTTCCCCTCCAACAAAGAAAAGATTTGGAGGGAAACATCCTCTCTCCTTTTCCCCTCCCCTCCCCTCCCCTTCCTTCCCTTTCCCTTCCCTCTTTCCCCTCCCCTCCCTTTCCCTCCATTTTTTGTATCCAAAGTCCAAACAAAGCATAGGGAGTGGGTAAGCTTCAAAAGGTTAAGCAAAGTCTGAGGACATGGTTCCCATTTAAAATACATCTATATACTTGTAATAACAAGCCTTTAAAGGAGGTATAAGCTTCAATAGGTGAAGCAGAACAGGAGAACAGCAAATTAATAGAGACCTGGCCATAGTACAGCACAATTTTGGCTTTGCTAGTTAAGCTGTCATGAATACTAAAAATCTACAACTGCAGAGCATATTACGAAGAGCACTATCCGTCTACCCCAATCCCAGCCAATAAGGTCCTGTCATCTTATAGTTGAACGTGAATTAAGAAGTCCACGTTAGCAACTATCAGCCATGTACACTGAGAGCATATGAGCAGCCAACATACCTGAGGGATAATATTTTTCTCCATCACATCCTTGAAAAGCGGTGGAGGCGGCAAATCAAGCCCAAGCATTAAAAATGGCATTCTGGAGATTTCTTTGACAACATTCGAGTTTTCAGCTGCACCATTTGTAGCTGCATCTTGACTTTGATTATCAATTTCTTTTCTCTCAATGAGACCTTTGTTTTGTACCTCTTTCACCACCTCCAGTTCTCCCTGTTCGGAGTAAACAGCTAAGAACAAAACATGACTGACACACTAGCATATAAAACTTAGAATAAGGAATTGTGCCAAGGCAGAAAGTTACCTGAAAACATTGATAAATAATGCTTGTGTTTTTCTTAGAGCTTCTGAGATCAGCGTGAAGTGTATTAAGAAGCCAGGACACAAACTCAACGGGGTCAGATTGCGCACCAATGCGAAACCGTTTTTTACTGGCTTTCATCACAGCTTGCAAAAACTCATGGGGGCTCACCTGTAACAAAGTTATCAGGATTAATGCCTTTATTTTAAAATACGCAAGGCGACAAAAGCCCGAGGCAATGAGGCTCACCTGTCCCTTGAAATTTCTGGAGTGCCATATTTTACGAGTGAGCTCTCCAAAACGATGAACAAGGGGAGATTTAGAGTGTTGGTAGTTGTGTGGGATGAGGAAAAAGTTTCTTAGAGGGGTGACCCTCATTAGAGATTGAATAGTAACGTTGACAAATTCAGTCTCCCTGATGTTGTTGAGTCCAACCTGAAGAAAGAAAAAGGTGAAACATGGTGCACTTAAATCATACGTACATATTTATACGGGCATGAATAAAATAGAAGTAGGAAGAGTGTATGATGAGATAAAAGTAGAGGGAGGGAATACCAATCCAGGGAGGTAATCAGAGCCATCAAGAGCCCTCGCCCAGAGCTTGCTTTTATCTAGTTGTTCAACTTGAGGACGAGTAAACCTGTAGTAGTTGAAAGTAAAGAATAAAGAAGAGAAGCAGGATGAGTTACTAATTAATAATAGAGTGATATTATTGGTATAGTAGTCCGTAAAAAAGAAGAAGAAAGAAACCTGGGATTCAAAACGTGGCGAATGTCATCCAAAGAAGGATCATTGATCTCATAACCATCAGGAAGACAGTAAACCTTCTCAGTGCGTAAATTGATGTAGACATGGTGACCAGCTTCTAAGCTATGGGTATAGGCATGGGATTTAGGGCCTCTGCCTTGGTAGTATTTGCCACAAACCAAGCAGGCATAGACGTTCAAATTGGTCAAAGATACGGAGCAGAACTTCTCAAAATCAAAATCCAGAACCTAGAGAGCAAGCAATTAGGGATTTAGAAAGAGAGAGCAAGCAAGCAAGCATATACATATTGGAAATTAAATTAAATTAAATTAAATTGGGGGAACCTGGCGATTAACGGTGTCGAGATAAGGACAATCCTTGCGAATCTGGACAGAGCGGGTGGACATGGATTGACCACCGGCTGCTTCGTCATCGTCGTCGTCGTCATCATCATCATAATGATTAAGAACCCTAATATTATTATTATTATTAAAACCGGGACGGAGAGTAGCTTCGAGACGCCTCTTCTCCTCCTCTTGTTCATATTCCTCATCGTACGAAGCAAGTGGAAGCAGTGCATTCTCAAATACCTCTTTCTCTCCTTGTTCTTCTTCTTCCTGCTTTTGCCGCTTCACTCCTCGCATTTCTTCTTCTTCTTCCATCATCTCCTCTTTCCCTCTCTTCTTATTATTATTACTACTCATCCTTGCCTACTCTTTCCAACCTTAACCTAAATTACTCTTCCTCTTCTCAACACGGATCGATTGCCACTTTACTATTCCAGCTTAATTCAATTCAATCAATCAATCAATCAATCAATCAATCAATACATATATATAAAGCAGAAACTTTTCGAGCGATATTAGAGAGTCCAACTTTTTTAGAATTCCTATATATAAAATAATTTTTATATAAAATTATTATCATTATCCTAATAAGTGTAGATCTAGCCTTTTTCTCTTAATAATTTATGTGAAAATTATCATAATTAAAGTAGATCTAATAATTTATGAGAAAATAATCCTACTAGAAGTAGATCAATTATTTATGAGAAAAATAATAATACTAATAGAAGTAGATCTAACAATTTATTTATTATTCTTTACTAAAATAATAATAGGAAAATAACTTTGTAAAGAATATTTATTTTAGAAATATTTATAACGCAAAAAAGTTCATATAAAAAACGTACAAAAGTATTAAAATTGCATATTTTATAAACATACAATTAGTAATTGTGAGAAAAAAAAACAAAAGAGATCCTAATTTTTTACAAATATAAAATATTCTCCAAAAACTAAGTTGTTTGATATAACTACTTAGTGAAACTCGTGTAGTAATAATGATAATTTTATTTTATAACTTTTTTTGAATATTTAAAAGATTTACAAAATATTCGAGTTGTTAATTATAACCAAACCCCTAATTATCTTCCAAAAACCATAAGAAAAAGCTGATCAGAAAAAGTAACATGCCATAATAGGAAAAAGAATTAAGGTATGACATTTACTTCGCATTTGGCTTTAACAATGGCGGCGGGAGGAGAAATTTTTTTTATAATGATAATATTAGAATTAAACAACTTCAACGATATAAAATATTCTCCAAAAACTAAGTTGTTTGATATAACTACTTAGTGAAACTCGTGTAGTAATAAAGATAATTTTATTTTATAACTTTTTTTGAATATTTAAAAGATTTACAAAATATTCGAGTTGTTAATTATAACCAAACCCCTAATTATCTTCCAAAAACCATAAGAAAAAGCTGATCAGAAAAAGTAACATGCCATAATAGGAAAAAGAATTAAGGTATGACATTTACTTCGCATTTGGCTTTAACAATGGCGGCGGGAGGAGAAATTTTTTTTATAATGATAATATTAGAATTAAACAACTTCAACGGTGGCATGAAATAGTTTTAATTCTAAAAATATGATTATATTACCAATAATATTCACATAAGATTAAAAAAAAAATTGAGCTATCATTTAAAAATATTAAATAAGTCTCATATCGATTTTGTCAAGCCAAAAATTTAAATACAAATGAACAAAGTCAAGAATTATAATTTTATACGGGACTAATAATCCAAGAACCACTAACTATGATTTTTTGAATGAATCGATTAATACGATAAATATATAGAAAAATTGTACGGAATATATATAATCTGATATCACCGAATTTTTTTTCAAACCGGTTTCAAATTCATATCAAATCCATAATCGACGTTAATAATGTATTGAACTGCCAAATATACAAAATTATTTGGTTACATCAATTTTTACTTTCTTAATTCCAATTCATCTATGTGTTTTTGTTCACTTAATTATTTACTGCGGTTTGCGTATGGCTGGTTATTACTATGTCATGCACTGATTGTATATTTAAAAGTGCAATAATTTTTGAAGTAGCTTTTCATAATTTTTTTTTTTGGAAAATTTTCATTTTGGTGCCCCGAGGTTTGCATAAATCCACTTTGGTGTCCTGAGGTTTCGACTACTTCCCACTTTGGTAACCCGAGTTTTGAAAAAAAATTCATTTTTTTTGTTAATGGCTAACTATGAGGCATCGCATATGAGTTTAGTTGAATATAAGGTACTGCTTAGTGTTATAAATTAGGTTAAAATAAAGAAAACTAATTGCATATATATTCGTTATGAAGTGAAAACGATTGTACATATATACGGAGTAATTAGTAATTTGAAGCCATTTTCTTAAAATTGAAACTCTTTTTTGAAAATTTGTTCATTTTGTTAATATAAATAAAGAGTAGAATAATAATGTAAGATAATGATACTTGATTTTGTTGATAGACAAAATTTCAAATAAACAAAAATGAGCTATAATTTTAATAAAATTAATCTAAAACTAATTGAGTTTAACAGCAGTATCCTAATATCCTACTCCCTCCAATCCACACAAAACTCTTCGTTTGCTTTTTGGAGGTCAGACTTTGAAAAGTTGATCATTAATCCACTCAAAAATATATCCCACATCTACAAAATTAGATGTCGTATTATATATTTCGCATGAAGTTCATAGGGAACAACCAGTCTTAATGGTAGATAGTCAAAAACAAATTTATTATTTAGAGATCTAACAAAAATCCTCCAAACAATTTACATATATAATTGAGATACATATTGTTTTGCGTACCACCATTCAACATTTACATTGTCGTATGCTTACAAAATGGAATATATTGGTAGATGTTGTAAGTTAATCTAATTTGTGAATCTTATAAAAGTCAGTCTCAGTTATCATGTGTTCATCTTAAGGAAATAAACCACATTTTTGGGAATGACGTTTTAAATTGACTAAAATCGGTGGTGCGTACAACAATAAAAATAGGTAACTACATAATATAATTAACGTAAATAAAAAAGAGTAGCTTTTATGTTAAATGGACCGATGATCCATCAATAATCAACTAAATCAACCCAATAGTTTTGTGTGTTCCCATTTTCAACATAGTTATGCCTTTTTTTTTTTTTTTTTATCAACTTAATAGAATTCTACTACCAAACCATGACAATGCAAATTAAACCAACGTTTGCAATCTATTGTTCAACAAATTCTTAGAGCATTCAACATGCATACTGTCAAAGATGATCCTATTGAAAGCCTCATGCATTCTATGTAATAGAATCACATATATTTTGGTACTGTTGTTTAGAGACTACTAATTTTATTGGAATTCGGTATGGATTTGATTTTAAGATAAGTATATAGATTAAAACACTCTTAATTGTAGATAGTCAAGGTAAACTTATGCTATAAGAGATCTAACATTTTCTCTAAACACACTAAATATAGATAATTATGATACATGTTGCTTTATGTAACACCATTTAGTTTTACGTAATTGTTATAGGTTAAAATAATTTGTAAGCCTCATAAAGGTCTGTCTCAATTATTAAGAGCGGTTCATTTGGTAAGTTGCACTATGTTTATGGAGATAACGTTTTGTATTTAATTAAAAACCAGTGATGCCTATAACAATAATGAAAAAACTAACTACATACTCTTACAATGTTACTTGATGTTTTACAACTGAAATGATAACTACTAAATGAAAAAAAAATTTATGATAAAAACACTAATAGTTCATTGATGATCAACTATACCAATCACGAACTTTTATTTATCAATGATTTAAACATAATTGAACTTTTTTTATCAACTATAGAATATATTTATACAGATGTTCCTAATGAGAGCCCCGTGCATCGCACGGGCTTTTCAACTAGTACTATATATTAAATCCAGAAACCAAAGGACTTCCATGTAATTAAAGAAAGTTATACAAATTAATTATACTATATAGTTTTAAATCACTAGCACCGTGTGATGGACCCGATTAAGGGATCTCAATGCAAATATTATATAGTTTGGGTTAAAATTAAATTATATAGAAGCTTGATAATTTTCCTAAACATTTGTAAGAGACTAAAACATGGTCAATTTCCTTAAAATAAAATAATTAATTAAGATGGTCAATTTCCTTAAAATAAAATAATTAATTAAAATGGTCAATTTCAAGGAGACTAAAAGAAAGAAGATGTTTGGTAATTTTCCTAAATATTTATAGAAGACTAGAAGATGGTCAATTTCCTTAAAATAAAATAATATTGCATAATATATAATATTGCATAATTGTTTCGATTTGCTTTAATGCATATATGTAATATATTTATATAAATATTGAATTCTCTTAAAATTGTATGCCTAAGTAGTAAAAGTAATTTCACAAGAAAAGAAAAGAATTGTAGTAACATTAGATATAGTTATGTGATAGTAATTACTCATTTGAATAGTAAAAGTAACAATATTATCATCGAGATTAGTGAAAGTGGTAGAAACAACAACGGGAGTAGTGAAATCAATATTAATGCGGCAATAGTAAAAGTAACAATAATTACGGCGGAGTAGTGAAATTATCAATATTAATGTGGCGTGAGTGACAAGAATAATAATTACGGCGGGAATAGTGAAAGTAACACTGATTACGGGCAAGTAGTAAAATGTTATTACTATTTTTTCATTAATAAGAGTAAAATATTAATAGCGGGAGTAGTGAATTTGTCTCAAAATTTATTTAATCATAATTTTAGGATATGTCATAAAAAAATATATTAATGATAAATTTATGGGTTATGCAACTCTAAGTAATTTTATTTAATGAAAAAAATATTTAATGGTAAGTAGAGGTAGCCCGGGCGAAGCCGGGCACCAATACTAGTACTATATATTAATTCCAGAAACCAAGGGACTTCCATGTAATTAAATAAATCTATACACATTAATTATACTATATAGTTTTAAATCGCTAGCGCCGTGTGATGGACCTGAACAAGGGATTTCAATGTAAATATTATATAGTTTTGGTTAAAAATATAAATTTAGAGAATATTAGAATATGGCGAGTTTCCTTAAATAAACGGGTCCCACTTATGGTATTAATTAGTATATAAATATGTTAATTATTTAACATAAATAAATATAATATAAGTATATGTTATATTTTGGAAACTATTTAAAGGTAAGTAAATCAATTGATTTCCAAAAATATAATATTTCATAATTCATTAGATTTGTAATTTAATTAGTAAATAATAATGATTGCTCTTAAATAATATTCTAATTTGATATTTCAGATTTATTTAAATATATAACTCTAATACAACTAGATAATCAACTATTATTATAGTAACCTTTCACGTGAGTAGTAAAAGCAACAATAATATATATAGCAACGGGAGTAGTGAAAGTCATACTAGCGACAACATGAGTAGTGAAATTAACAATAATAAATGCGGGAGTAGTGATAGAAAAATAACGACGTAAGGGAAAAATGAAAGTAATAGTAGTCACAACACATTTAATGAAAGTAACAAAGAAAGAACAACGGAAAGAGTATGAAAAATTAACTAACAATTCAATTTTAAGAAAATATTAATTTATTTAAATATACGAGCTTGACAAAACTAACGGGTTAACCGTAAAAATAGCAGAATAGTAAAACAAACAACGATGAATCAAGAAGTAGTGAACGTAATAATATTAACAGGGGATGTAGTGAAAGTAATAATATTAACAGCGGGAGAGGTGAACGTGTCTCATAATTTGTTGATTAATTTTACCTCTCATCATAATTTTAATATATAAATTGTAAATGTATGTGTTAACCAAATTTAGAGAAATCATATTTCATAGAAAATAAAAATTTAAATGTTAAGTAAAGGTAACCCAGGCGAGGCCGTGCATAAAACCTATACTACATATTAATTTCAGAAACCAAGGGACTTCAATGTAATCAAAGAAATTTATACAAATTAATTATACTATATAGTTTTAAATCACTAGCACTGTGCGATGGACCTGAACAAGGGATTCAATGTAAATATTATATAGTTTTGATTGAAGTATAAATTTAGAGAACACGGAATATGATAATTTTCCTTAAAATAAATATACCCCACTTATGGTATTAATTAGTATAAAGATGTTAATTATTTTAACATAAACAAATATAATATAAGTATATTATATTTTTAAAACTATTCAAAAGTAAATAAATCAAGTTAGATTTCCAAAAAATATAATATTCCATAATTATTTCTACTTAATGAATTTAATGTATATATGTAATATATTTAAATGCATATATGTAATATATTTTATTTTGAGTAGTGAGAGTAATAAAAGTAACCTTAATTGGATATAGTAATCACTCATTGGATACTTAAAGAGTAAAAGTAATTCTGTTAGTAGTGAAAAGAATTGTAATATTCGATATAGTAATATGATAGTAATCACTCATTTGAATAGTCAAAGTAATAATATTAACAGCGAGCGGGAGTAGTGAAAATAACAGAAGTAACAACGGGAGTAGTGAAATTATCAATATTAATGTACAAGTAGTAAAAGTAACAATAATTAGGTAACAATAATTATGGCGGGAATAGTGAAAGTAAAAGTAATAATAACGAATGTAATAAAAGTAACAATTCTAAGAACAAAAGAAAGTATATATGAAAAATTAGTTAAGCAATCGATTTAAGTAAAATATTAATAGCGGGAGTAGTTGTCTCATAATTTATTTCACTGTAATTTTAAGATATACTCCGTATCATAGAAAAATATATTAATAGGATTTATGAGTTATGCAACTTTAAAATAGTTTTAATTAATTGAAAATATATTTCAATGCTAAATACAGGTAGCCCGGGCGAAGCCGGGCACTCATACTAGTACTATATATATTAAATCCAGGAACCAAGGGATTTCAATGTAATTAAAGAAATTTATACAAATTAATTATACTATATAGTTTTAAATCAATAGCACCGTGTGATGGACCCGATTAAGGGATCTCAACGCAAATATTACATAGTTTGGGTTAAAATTAAATTATATAGAAGCTTGGTAATTTTCCTAAACATGGTCAATTTCCTTAAAATAAAGCAATTAATTAAGATTGTCAATTTCCTTAAAATAAATTAATTAATTAAGATGATCAATTTTAAGGAAACTAAAACAAAGATAATGCCTGGTAATTTTCCTAAATATTTATAGAAGATTAGAAGATGATCAATTTCCTTAAAATAAAATAATTAATTAGTATAAACATGCACACTTATGGTATTAATTATTATCATCATAAAATTATATATTAAATTTAAAATCTATGCAATTTTGTTAAACTTATAGTTTATTAGATGTATAGAGATATTAATTATTTAACATACAAAAATATAATAAGTAGGTTAAAAATAATTCAAGTTAGAATCCATAATATATAATATTGCATAATTGTTTCGATTTGATTTAATGCATATATGTAATATATTTATATAAATATATAATCCTCTTAAAATTGCATGCCTAAGTAGTAAAGGTAATTTCGTCAGTAAAGAAAAGAATTGTAGTAACATTGGATATAGTTATATGATAGTAATCACTCATTTGAACAGTAAAAGTAACAATATTATCAACGAGATTAGTAAGAGTGGTAGAAACAACAACGGGAGTAGTGAAATAATCAATAATAATGCAACAATAGTGAAAGTAACAATAATTTCGGCGGGAATAGTGAAATTATCAATATTAATGCGGCAGTAGTGACAGTAACAATAATTATGGCGGGAGTAGTGAAAGTAACAATGATTACGGGCAAGTAGTGAAATGTTAATACTATTGTTTCATTAATAAGAGTAAAATATTAATAGCGGGAGTAGTGAATTTGTCTCAAAATTTATTTTATCGTAATTTTAGGATATGTTATAAAAATATATTAATGATAAATTTATGAGTTATGCAACTTTAAGTAATTTTATTTAATGAAAAAAAAAAAATTAATGGTAAGTAGAGGTAGCCCGGGCGAAGCCGGGCACCAATACTAGTTTATTAGAATTAGAATACCCAAGAATTAGTAGGAATAAATAAATTATGTCGATTCAATAAATTAGGTACCACCAAAACGGATATCGTCATACCAATATGTGATATGGCGTCCCATGAAATTACAGACACATAATACGGCATCCTATAAATTTATGACACAGGATACGGTTTATGTACGATTTTATTTTTCTAAAAGTATTTGATATTAAGATGGTATTATACACTTCAATTTCAGCCGTTCGGAAGGTCGTACCGGACCCTGTTTCTTTTTCTCCCTATTTTTCAATCACGCGTCTGAGCTCATTTCAGGAATTAACCTGTTCGATTTCAACCTCGAATAACGAGCTTTAACACATTTTTCACGATAATCCGAGTTTCGGCGAGTGCTGGTTTGTGGCACACCGGCACCCCAAATGTCTTCCGTTGGTGCTCAAAAATTGCGTGGCCGCTTTATCTGACCCGAGGAACTATCTATGTGATTTCCGGAGAATTTTGTTCCGGGACCCCAGAATCCCGAAAAACCGTGTATTATACACTTCAATTTCAGCCGTTCGAAAAGTCGTACCGGACCCTGTTTTTTTTCTCCCTATTTTTCAATCACGCGTCCGAGCTCATCTCAGGAATTAACCTGTCCGATTTCAGACTTAAATAACGAGCTTTAACACATTTTTCACGATAATCCGAGTTTCGTGAATCTTTGGTTTCGCACACCGTACCCCCAAATGTCTTCCGTTGGTGCTCAAACTTAGCGTGGCTTCTTTATCTGACCCGAGGAACTTTCTATGTGATTTCCGGAAAATTTTGTTCCGGGACCCTTGAATCCCGAAAAACCGTGTATTATACACTTCAATTTCAGCCGTTCGGAAGGTCGTACCGGACCCTGTTTCTTTTTCGCCCTGTTTTTCAATCACGCGTCCGAGCTCATTTCAGGAATTAACCTGTTCGATTTCAGCCTCAAATAACAAGTTTTAACGCATTTTTCACGATAATCCGAATTTCGGCGAATGCTGGTTTCTGGTACACCGGCACCCCCAAATGTCTTCCGTTGGTGCTCAAACTTTGTGTGGCCAGTTTATCTGACCCGAGGACCTTTTATGTGATTTCCGGAGAATTTTGTTTCGGGACCCTGGATTCCCGAAAAACCGTGTATTATACACTTCAATTTCAGCCGTTCGGAAGGTCGTACCGGACCATGTTTCTTTTTCTCCCTGTATTTCAATCACGCGTCCGAACTAATTTCAGTAATTAACCTGTTTGATTTCAGCCTCAAATAACGAGCTTTAACACATTTTTCACGATAATCCGAGTTTTGAATCTTTGGTTTACGCTTTTCGGCACACCGGCACCCCCAAATGTCTTCCGTTGGTGCTCAAACTTTGCGTGGCCGCTTTATCGACCCGAGGAACTTTCTATGTGATTTCCGGAGAATTTTGTTCCGGGACCCCGGAATCCCGAAAAATCGTGTATTATACACTTCAATTTCAGCCGTTCGGAAGATCGTACCGGACCCTGTTTCTTTTTCTCCTTGTTTTTCAATCACGCGTCCGAGCTCATTTCAGTAATTAACCTGTTCGATTTCAGCCTCAAATAACGAGCTTTAACACATTTTTCACGATAATCCGAGTTTCGGCGAATCTTTGGTTTCGCACACCAAAGACACCCCAAATGTCTTCCGTTGGTGCTCAAACTTTGAGTGGCCGCTTTATCTGACCCGAAGAACTTTTTATGTGATTTACGGAGAATTTTGTTCCGGGACCCCGGAAAACCGTGTATTATACACTTCAATTTCAGCCGTTCGGAAGGTCGTACCGGAACCTGTTTCTTTTTCTCCGTGTTTTTCAATCACGCGTCCGAGCTCATTTCAGGAATAAACCTGTTCGATTTCTGCTTCAAATAACGAGCTTTAACACATTTTTCACGATAATTCGAGTTTCAGTGAATGCTAGTTTCTGGCACACCGACACCCCCAAATGTCATCCGTTGGTGCTCAAACTTTGCGTGACCGCTTTATTTGACCCGAGGAACTTTCTATGTGATTTCCGGAGAATTTTGTTCCGGGACCCCAAAATCCCGAAAAACCGTGTATTATATATTTCAATTTCAGCCGTTCGGAAGGTCGTACCGGACCCTGTTTCTTTTTCTCCCTGTTTTTCAATCACGTGTTCGAGCTCATTTCAGGAATCAACCTGTTCGATTTCAGTCTCAAATAACGAGCTTTAACACAATTGTCACGATAATCCGAGTTTCGGCGAATGCTAGTTTCTGGCACACCGACACCCGCAAATGTCTTCCGTTGGTGCTCAAATTCTGCGTGGCCGCTATATCTGACCCGAGGAACTTCTATGTGATTTCCGGAGAATTTTGTTACGGGAGTCCGGAATTTCGAAAAACCGTGTATTATACACTTCAATTTCAGCCGTTCAGGAGGTCGTACTGGACCCGGTTTCTTTTTCTCCCTGTTTTTGAATCACGCGTCCTAGCTCATTTCAGGAGTTAACCTGTTCGATTTCAGCATCAAATAACGAGTCTTAACGCATTTTTTACGATAATCCGAGTTTCGACGAATGTTGGTTTCGGGCACACCGGCACCCCCAAATTTCTTCCGTCGGTGCTCAAATTTTGCGTGGCCGCTTTATCTGACCCCAGGAACATCCTATGCAATTTCCGTAGAATTTTGTTCCGGGACCCCGGAATCCCGAAAAACCGTGTATTATAAACTTCAATTCCAGCCGTTCGGGAGGTCGTACCGGACCCGGTTTCTCTTTCTTCCTGTTTGTCAATCATGCGTCCTAGCTCATTTCGGGAGTTAACCCTGTTCGATTTCAGCCTCAAATAACGAGTTTTAACGCATTTTCACGATAATCCGAGTTTGGCGAATCTTTGGTTTACGCTGCACACCGACACCCCCAAATGTCTTCCGTTGGTGCTCAAATTTTGCGTCGCCGCTTTATCTGATCCCAGGAGCATCCTATGCGATTTCCGGAGAATTTTGTTCCAGGACCCCAGAATCCCGAAAAACCGTGTATTATACACTTCAATTTCAGCCGTTCGAGAGGTCGTACCGAACCCGGTTTCTTTTTTTCCCTGTTTTCAATCACGCGTCCTAGCTTATTTCAGGAGTTAACCTGTTCGATTTCTGCCTCAAATAACGAGTTTTAACGCATTTTGCACGATAATCCGAATTTTGGCGAATGCTGGTTTCTGACACACCGGCACCGCCCAAATGTTTTCCGTTGGTGCTCAAATTTTGCGTGGCCGCTTTATCTGACACCAGGAACATCCTATGCGATTTCCGGAGAATTTTGTTCCGGGACCCAGGAATTCCGAAAAACCGTGTATATACACTTCTGATGGGGCATATTCTGCACCACTGACCAAGTCAACATATTAAGCAAGGTCAAGGGTATCCACAGCAAAGTCAACGACTTAGACAGTCTAGCCGATGAAGCCCATCGGTCTGTCACCTGGGTCTCGGCACCTGGCAACTAACCGTACGGGGCACATATCCGCTGCGTACTCATATCCAAGACCCTCGGCCGGCCCGCCATAGGTCCATCGGCCGAGGGTAGAACGGTCTTTCCACCTGCCAGCCACTTGGCCACTTGTCCACTACGTGACAAAAGGTGAAAGTCTATAAATACTCCTCAACCTTCATTGAGGAAAGGATCCATAAATTAACCCAAGAATCACTATTCATCTGGTAATATCTTCCTTATCTCTCTACAATACGCGTTTAGTCAAGTAACGCATACTTAGCCCTTTAAGCTTACTGACTTGAGCGTCGGAGTGAGTACGATCGGCAAAAGCCGAACCCTCAGTTTGTTCATCGTTTCAGGAGAGATCAAAGGAGGATTCAAGCAAAGACGTCATTCTACAAGCTACGAGTGGTAACAAATATCTGCTCTGGAATTACACCCGGAACAACTTCAATTTCAGCCTTTCGGGAGGTCGTACCGGACCCGGTTTCTTTTTCTCCCTGTTTTTCAATCACGCGTCCTAGCTCATTTCAGAAGTTTACCTGTTCGATTTCAGCCTCAAATAACGAATTTTAACGCATTTTTCACGATAATCCGAGTTTCGGCGAATGCTGGTTTCTGGCACAACGGCACCCCCAAATGTCTTCCGTTGGTGCTCAAATTTTGCGTGGCCGCTTTATCTGACCCCGGGAACATCCTATGCGATTTCCGGAAAATTTTGTTCCGGTACCCCGGAATCCCGAAAAACCGTGTTTAATACACTTCAATTTCAGCCGTTCAGAAGGTCGTACCGGACCCTGTTTCATTTTCTCCCTGTTTTTCAATCACGCGTCCTAGCTCATTTCAGGAGTTAACCTGTTCGATTTGAGCCTCAAATAACGAGTTTTAACGCATTTTTCACGATAATCCGAGTTTCGGCGAATGTTGGTTTATGGCATACCGGCACCCCCAAATATGTTCCATTGGTGCTCAAATTTAGCGTGGCTGCTTTATCTGACCCCAGGAAAATCCTATGCGATTTCCGGAGAATTTTGTTCCGGGACCCCGGAATCCCGAAAAACCGTGTATTATACACTTCAATTTCAGCCGTTCGGGAGGTCGTACCGAACCCGGTTTCTTTTTTTCCCTGTTTGTCAATAACGCGTCCTAGCTCATTTCAGGAGTTAACCTGTTCGATTTCAGCCTCAAAGAACGAGTTTTAACGCATTTTTCACGATAATCCGAGTTTCGGCGAATGCTGGTTTCTCGCACACCGACACCCCCAAATGTCTTCCGTTGGTTCTCAAATTTTGCGCCGCCGCTTTATCTGACCCCAGGAACATTCTTTGCGATTTCCGGAGAATTTTGTTCCGGGACCCCGGAATCCCGAATAACCGTGTATATACACTTCAATTTCAGCCGTTCGGGAGGTCGTACCGGACCGGGTTTCTTTTTTTGCCTGTTTTTCAATCACGTGTCCTAGCTCATTTCAGGAGTTAACCTGTTCGATTTCAGCCTCAAATAACGAGTTTTAACGTATTTTTCACGATAATCCAAATTTTGGCGAATACTGGTTTATGGCAAAACGACACCCCCAAATGTCTTCCGTTGGTGCTCAAATTTTGCGTGACCGCTTTATCGGATCCCAGGAACATCCTATGCGATTTCCGGAGAATTTTGTTCCGGGACCCCGGAATCCCAAAAAACCGTGTATTATACACTTCAATTTCAGCCGTTCGGGAGGTCGTACCGCATCATGTTTTCTCCCTGTTTTTCAATCACGCGTCCTACCTCATTTCAAAAGTTAACTTGTTCAATTTCAGCCTCAAATAACGAGTTTTAACGCATTTTTCACGATAATCCGAGTTTCTGCGAATGCTGGTTTCTGGCACACCGGCACCCCCAAATTTCTTTCGTTGGTGATCAAATTTTGCTTGGTCGCTTTATCTGACCCCAGGAACATCCTATGCGATTTCCGGAGAATTTTGTTCCGGGACCCGGAATCCCGAAAAACCGTGTATTATACACTTCAATTCCGTAGTTCGGAAGGTCGTCTGGACCCGGTTTCTCTTTCTTCTGTTTGTCAATCACGCGTCCTAGCTCATTTCAGAGTTAACCTCGTTCGATTTCGACCTCAAATAACGAGTTTTAAAGCATTTTCACGATAATCCGAGTTTCGGCGAATCTTTGGTTTTACGCACACCGCACCCCCAAATGTCTTCCGTTGGTGCTCAAATTTTGTGTGGCCGCTTTATCTGACCCCAGGATCATCCTATGCGATTTCCGGAGAATTTTGTTACGGGACCCCGTAATCCCGAAAAACCGTGTATTATACACTTCAATTTCAGCCGTTCGGGAGGTCGTACCGGACCCGGTTTTTCAACCACGCGTCCTAGCTCATTTCAGAAGTTAACTTGTTTGATTTCAGCCTCAAATAACGAGTTATAACGCATTTTTCACGATAATCCGAGTTTCGGCGAATGCTAGTTTCTGGCACACCGGCACCCCCAAATGTCTTCCGTTGGTGCTCAAATTTTGTGTTGCCGCTTTATCTGACCCCAGGATCATCCTATGCGATTTCCGGAGAATTTTGTTCCGGGACCCCAGAATCCCGAAAAACCGTGTATTATACACTTCAATTCCAAGTTCGGGATTCGTCCGGGACCGGTTTCTCTTTCTTCTTGTTTGTCAATCACGCGTCATAGCTCATTTCAGGAGTTAACCAGTTCGATTTCAGCCTCAGATAACGAGTTTTAACGCATTTTTCACGATAATCCGAGTTTCGGTGAATGCTGGTTTCTGGCACACCGACACCCCAAATGTCTTCCGTTGGTGCTCAAATTTTGCGCCGCCACTTTATCTGACCCCAGGAACATCCTATGCGATTTCCGGAGAATTTTGTTCCGGGACCCCGGAATCCCGAAAAACCGTGTATTATACACTTCAATTTCAGCCGTTCGGGAGGTCGTAAATCGGACCGGTTTTTCTTCCTGTTTTTCAATCACGCGTCCTAGCTCATTTCGGGAG
Organism: Silene latifolia; assembly: GCF_048544455.1. Classification (NCBI taxonomy): domain Eukaryota; kingdom Viridiplantae; phylum Streptophyta; class Magnoliopsida; order Caryophyllales; family Caryophyllaceae; genus Silene; species Silene latifolia. The sequence goes on along the minus strand of NC_133532.1, from coordinate 128,097,415 downwards.
TTAACCTGTTTCGATTTCACCTCAAATAACGAGTTTTAACGCATTTTCACGATAATCCGAATTTTGGCGAATCTTTGGTTTTTCACACCTAGCACCTCAAATGTCTTCCGTTGGTGCTCAAATTTTGCGTGACCGCTTTATCTGATCCCAGGAACATCCTATGCGATTTCCGGAGAATTTTGTTCCGAGACTCCGGAATCCCGAAAAACCGTGTATTATACACTTCAATTTCAGCCGATCGGGAGGTCGTACCGGAACCGGTTTTTCTCCCTGTTTTTCAATCACGCGTCCTAGCTCATTTCAAAAGTTATCTTGTTCAATTTCAGCCTCAAATAACGAGTTTTAACGCATTTTTCACGATAATCCGAGTTTCGGCGAATGCTGGTTTCTGGCACACCGGCACCCCCAAATGTCTTCCATTGGTGCTCAAATTTTGCGTGGTCGCTTTATCTTACCCCAGGAACATCCTATGCGATTTCCGGAGAATTTTGTTCCTGGGACCCCCGGAAATCCCGAAAACCGTGTATTATACACTTCAATTCAAATAGTTCGGGAGGTCGTGCGACCGGTTTCTCTTTCTTCCTGTTTGTCAATCATGCGTCCTAGCTCATTTCAGGAGTTAACTTTGTTCGATTTCGACTCAAATAACGAGTTTTAACGCATTTTTCACGATAATCCGAATTTCGCGAATCTTTGGTTTACGCACACCGACACCCCCAAATGTCTTCCGTTGGTGCTCAAATTTTGCGTGGCCGCTTTATCTGACCCCAGGAACATCCTATGCGATTTCCGGAGAATTTTGTTCCGGGACCCCGGAATCCTGAAAAACCGAGTATTATACACTTCAATTTCAGCCGTTCGGGAGGTCGTACCGGACCCGGTTTTTTTTTTCTCCCTGTTTTTCAATCACACGTCTTAGCTCATTTCAGGAGTTAACCTGTTCGATTTTAGCCTCAAATAACGAGTTTTAACGCATTTTCACGATAATCCGAGTTTCTGCTAATGCTAGTTTGTGGCACACCGGCACCCCCAAATGTCTTCCGTTGGTGCTCAAATTTTGCGTGGCCGCTTTATCTGACCCCAGGATCATCCTATGTGATTTCCGGAGAATTTTGTTCCGGAACTTCGGAATCCCGAAAAACCGTGTATTATACACTTCAATTTCAGCCGTTCGGAAGGTCGTACCGGACCCTGTTTGTTTTTCTCCCTGTTTTTCAATCACGCGTCCGAGGTCATTTCAGGAATCAACCTGTTCGATTTCAAGAATCAACCAGTTTGATTTCAGCCTCAAATAACGAGCTTTAACACATTTTTCACGATAATCCGAGTTTGGCGAATCTTTGGTTTGTGGCACACCGGCACCCCCAAATATCTTCCGTTGGTGCTCAAACTTTGTGTGGCAGCTATATCTGACCCGAGGAACTTTCGATATGATTTCCGGAGAATTTTGTTCCGGACCCCGAGATCCCGAAAACCGTGTATTATACACTTCAATTCCGGTAGTTCGGAGGTCGTCGGACTCGGTTTCTCATTCTTCCTGTTTGTCAATCACGCGTCCTAGCTCATTTCGAGTTAACTTTGTTGGATTTCGACCTCAAATAACGAGTTTTAACGCATTTTTCACGATAATCCGAGTTTCGGCGAATCTTGTTTCGCACACCGCACACCCCAAATGTCTTCCGTTGGTGCTCAAATTTTGTGTGGCCGCTTTATCTGACCCCAGGAACATCCTATGCGATTTCCGGAGAATTTTGTTTCGGGACCCCGGAATCCCGAAAAACCATGTATTATACACTTCAATTTTAGCCGTTCGGGAGGTCGTATCGGACCCGGTTTCTTTTTCTCCCTGTTTTTCAATCACGCGTCCTAGCACATTTCAGAGTAAACTTTGTTCAATTTCGACCTCAAATAACGGGTTTTAACGCATTTTCAAAATAATCAGAGTTTCGGCGAATCTTTGGTTTTACGCACACCGGCACCCCCAAATGTCTTCCGTTGGTGCTCAAATTTTGCGTGGCCGCATTATCTGACCCCAGGAACATGCTATGCAATTTCCGGAGAATTTTGTTCCGGGACCCCGGAATCCCGAAAAACCGTGTATTATACACTTCAATTTCAGCCGTTAGGGAGGTCGTAACGGACCCGGTTTTTCTCCCTGTTTCTCAATCATGCGTCCTAGCTCATTTCAGGAGTTAACTTGTTTGATTTCAGCCTCAAATAACGGGTTTTAACGAATTTTTCATGATAATCCGAGTTTCGTCGAATGCTGGTTTCTGGCACACCGGCACCCCCAAATGTCCTCCGTTTGTGCTCAAATTTTGCGTGGCCGCTTTATCTGACCCCAGGAACATCCTATGCGATTTCCGGAGAATTTTGTTCCAGGACCCCGGAATCCCGAAAAACCGTGTATTATACACTTCAATTCCAGCCGTTCGGGAGGTCGTACCGGACCCAGTTTCTTTTTCTCCCTGTTTGTCAATCACGCGTCCTAGCCCATTTCAGGAGTTAACTTGTTCGATTTCAGCCTCAAATAACGAGTTTTAACGCATTTTTCACGATAATCCGAGTTTCGGCGAATACTGGTTTCTAGCACACTCACACCCCAAAATGTCTTCCGTTGGTGCTCAAATTTTGCGTGACCGCTTTATCTGACCCCAAGAACATCCTATGCGATTTCCGGAGAATTTTATTCTGGGACTTCGGGATCCCGAAAAATCGTGTATTATACACTTCAATTTCAGCCGTTCGGGAGGTCGTATAGGAGCTGGTTTCTGGCACACCGGCAGCCCCAAATGTCTTTTGTTGGTGCTCAAATTTTGCATGACCGCTTTATCTGACCCCAGAAACATCCTATGCGATTTCCGGAGAATTTTGTTCCGGGACCCCGAAATCCCGAAATCCCGAAAAACCGTGTATTATACACTTTAATTTCAGCCGTTCGGGAGGTCGTACCGGACTCGATTTCTTTTTCTCCCTGTTTTTCAATCACGCGTCCTAGCTCATTTCAGGAGTTAACCTGTTCGATTTCAGACTCAAATAACGAGTTTTAACGCATTTTTCACGATAATCCGAGTTTCGTGAATCTTTGGTTTACGCACACCGACACCCCCAAATGTCTTCCGTTGGTGCTCAAATTTTGCGCCGCTGCTTTATCTGACCCCAGGAACATCCTATGCGATTTCTGGAGAATTTTGTTCCGGGACCCCGGAATCCCGAATAACCGTGTATTATACACTTCAATTTCAGCCGTTCGGGAGGTCGTACCGGACCCGGTTTCTTTTTTTCCCTGTTTTTTAATCACATGTCCTAGCTCATTTCAGGAGTTAACTTGTTCGATTTCAGCCTCAAATAACGAGTTTTAACGTATTTTTTACGATAATCCGAATTTTGGCGAATGCTGGTTTCTGGCACGCCGGCACCCCCAAATGTCTTCTGTTGGTGCTCAAATTTTGCGTGACCGCTTTATCTGATCCCAGGATCATCCTATGCGATTTCCGGAGAATTTTGTTCCGGGACCCCGGAATCCAGAAAAACCGTGTATATTATACACTTCAATTTCAGCCGTTCGGGAGGTCGTACCGGACCCGGTTTTTCAACCACGCGTCCTATCTCATTTCAGGAGTTAACTTGTTTGATTTCAGCCTCAAATAACGAGTTTTAACGCATTTTTCACGATAATCCGAGTTTCGGCGAATGCTGGTTTCTAGCACACCGGCACCCCCAAATGTCTTCCGTTGGTGCTCAAATTTTCCGTGGTCGATTTATCTGACCCCAGGAACATCCTATGTGATTTTCGGAGAATTTTGTTCCGGGACCCCAGAATCCCGAAAAACCGTGTATTACACTTCAATTCCAGCCGTTCGGGAGGTCGTACCGGACTCGGTTTCTCATTCTTCCTGTTTGTCAATCACGCGTCCTAGCTCATTTCAGGAGTTAACCTGTTCGATTTCAGCCTCAAATAACGAGTTTTAACGCATTTTTCTCGAAAATCGGAGTTTCGGCGAATGCTGGTTTCTGACACACCGACACCACCAAATGTCTTCCGTTGGTGCTCAAATTTTGCGTGGCCGCTTTATCTGACCCCAGGAACATCCTATGCGATTTCCGGAGAATTTTGTTCCGGGACCCCGGAATCCCGAAAAACCATGTATTATACACTTCAATTTTAGCCGTTCGGGAGGTCGTATCGGACCCGGTTTCTTTTTCTCCCTGTTTTTCAATCACGCGTCCTAGCACATTTCAGGAGTAAACCTGTTCAATTTCAGCCTCAAATAACGGGTTTTAACGCATTTTTCAAAATAATCCGAGTTTCGGCGAATGCTGGTTTCTGGCACACCGGCGCCCCCAAATGTCTTCCGTTGGTGCTCAAATTTTGTGTGGCTCCTTTATCTGACCCCAGGAACATCCTATGCGATTTCCGGAGAATTTTGTTCCGGGACCCCGGAATCCCGAAAAACCGTGTATTATACACTTCAATTTCAGCCGTTCGGGAGGTCGTACCGGACCCGGTTTTTCTTCCTGTTTTTCAATCACGCGTCCTAGCTCATTTCAGGAGTTAACCTGTTCGATTTCAGCCTCAAATAACGAGTTTTAACGCATTTTTCACGATAATCCGAATTTTGGCGAATGCTGGTTTCTGGGACACCGGCACCTCCAAATGTCTTCCGTTGGTGCTCAAATTTTGCGTGACCGCTTTATCTGATCCCAGGAACATCCTATGCGATTTCCGGAGAATTTTGTTTCGAGACTCCGGAATCCCGAAAAACCGTGTATTATACACTTCAATTTCAGCCGTTCGGGAGGTCGTACCGGACCCGGTTTTTCTCCCTGTTTTTCAATCACGCGTCCTAGCTCATTTCAAAAGTTATCTTGTTCAATTTCAGCCTCAAATAACGAGTTTTAACGCATTTTTCACGATAATCCGAGTTTCGGCGAATGCTGGTTTCTGGCACACCGGCACCCCCAAATGTCTTCCATTGGTGCTCAAATTTTGCGTGGTCGCTTTATCTTACCCCAGGAACATCCTATGCGATTTCCGGAGAATTTTGTTCCGGGACCCCTGAATCCCGAAAAACCGTGTATTATACACTTCAATTCCAGCCGTTCGGGAGGTCGTACCTGACCCGATTTCTCTTTCTTCCTGTTTGTCAATCATGCGTCCTAGCTCATTTCAGGAGTTAACCTGTTCGATTTCAGCCTCAAATAACGAGTTTTAACGCATTTTTCACGATAATCCGAATTTCGCGAATCTTTGGTTTACGCACACCGACACCCCCAAATGTCTTCCGTTGGTGCTCAAATTTTGCGTGGCCGCTTTATCGACCCCAGGGAACATCCTATGCGATTTTCGGAGAATTTTGTTCCGGGACCCCTAATCTGGCCGAGTATTATACACTTCAATTTCACTGCCGTTCGGAGGTCGTAATGGACCCGGTTTTTTTTCTCCCTGTTTTTCAATCACACGTCCTAGCTCATTTCAGGAGTTAACCTGTTCGATTTTAGCCTCAAATAACGAGTTTTAACGCATTTTCACGATAATCCGAGTTTCTGCTAATGCTAGTTTGTGGCACACCGGCACCCCCAAATGTCTTCCGTTGGTGCTCAAATTTTGCGTGGCCGCTTTATCTGACCCCAGGATCATCCTATGTGATTTCCGGAGAATTTTGTTCCGAACTTCGAATCCCGAAAACCGTGTATTATACACTTCAATTTGGCACGTTCGGAAGGTCGTCGGACCCCGTTTGTTTTTCTCCTGTTTTTCAATCACGCGTCCGAGGTCATTTCAGGAATCAACCTGTTCGATTTCAAGAATCAACCAGTTTGATTTCAGCCTCAAATAACGAGCTTTAACACATTTTTCACGATAATCCGAGTTTCGGCGAATGCTGGTTTGTGGCACACCGGCACCCCCAAATATCTTCCGTTGGTGCTCAAACTTTGTGTGGCAGCTATATCTGACCCGAGGAACTTTCGATATGATTTCCGGAGAATTTTGTTCCGGGACCCCAGAATCCCGAAAAACCGTGTATTATACACTTCAATTCCAGCCGTTCGGGAGGTCGTACCGGACTCGGTTTCTCATTCTTCCTGTTTGTCAATCACGCGTCCTAGCTCATTTCAGGAGTTAACCTGTTGGATTTCAGCCTCAAATAACGAGTTTTAACGCATTTTTCACGATAATCCGAGTTTCGGCGAATGCTTTGGTTTTCGCACACCGGCACCCCCAAATGTCTTCCGTTGGTGCTCAAATTTTGCGTGGCCGCATTATCTGACCCCAGGAACATGCTATGCAATTTCCGGAGAATTTTGTTCCGGGACCCCGGAATCCCGAAAAACCGTGTATTATACACTTCAATTTCAGCCGTTAGGGAGGTCGTAACGGACCCGGTTTTTCTCCCTGTTTCTCAATCATGCGTCCTAGCTCATTTCAGGAGTTAACTTGTTTGATTTCAGCCTCAAATAACGGGTTTTAACGAATTTTTCATGATAATCCGAGTTTCGTCGAATCTTTGGTTTACGCACACCGCACCCCAAATGTCTTCCGTTGGTGCTCAAATTTTGCGTGGCCGCTTTATCCGACCCCAGGAACATCCTATGCGATTTCCGGAGAATTTTGTTCCAGGACCCCGGAATCCCGAAAAACCGTGTATTATACACTTCAATTCCAGCCGTTCGGGAGGTCGTACCGGACCCAGTTTCTTTTTCTCCCTGTTTGTCAATCACGCGTCCTAGCCCATTTCAGGAGTTAACTTGTTCGATTTCAGCCTCAAATAACGAGTTTTAACGCATTTTTCACGATAATCCGAGTTTCGCGAATCGGTTTCTAGCACACTCACACCCCAAAATGTCTTCCGTTGGTGCTCAAATTTTGCGTGACCGCTTTATCTGACCCCAAGAACATCCTATGCGATTTCCGGAGAATTTTATTCGGACTTCGGGATCCCGAAAATCGTGTATTATACACTTCAATTTCACTAGTTCGGGAGGTCGTATAGAGCCGGTTTTACGGCACACCGCAGCCCCAAATGTCTTTTGTTGGTGCTCAAATTTTGCATGACCGCTTTATCTGACCCCAGAAACATCCTATGCGATTTCCGGAGAATTTTGTTCCGGGACCCCGAAATCCCGAAATCCCGAAAAACCGTGTATTATACACTTTAATTTCAGCCGTTCGGGAGGTCGTACCGGACTCGATTTTTTTTTCTCCCTGTTTTTCAATCACGCGTCCTAGCTCATTTCAGGAGTTAACCTGTTCGATTTCAGACTCAAATAACGAGTTTTAACGCATTTTTCACGATAATCCGAGTTTCGGCGAATGCTGGTTTCTGGCACACCAACACCCCCAAATGTCTTCCGTTGGTGCTCAAATTTTGCGCCGCTGCTTTATCTGACCCCAGGAACATCCTATGCGATTTCTGGAGAATTTTGTTCCGGGACCCCGGAATCCCGAATAACCGTGTATTATACACTTCAATTTCAGCCGTTCGGGAGGTCGTACCGGACCCGGTTTCTTTTTTTCCCTGTTTTTTAATCACATGTCCTAGCTCATTTCAGGAGTTAACCTGTTCGATTTCAGCCTCAAATAACGAGTTTTAACGTATTTTTTACGATAATCCGAATTTTGGCGAATGCTGGTTTCTGGCACACCGGCACCCTCAAATGTCTTCCGTTGGTGCTCAAATTTTGTGTGGTCGCTTTATCTCACCCCAGGAACATCCTATGCGATTTCCGAAGAATTTTGTTCCGGGATCCCGGAATCCCGAAAAACCGTGTATTATACACTTTAATTTCAGCCGTTCGGGAGGTCGTACCGGACCCGGTTTCTTTTTCTTCCGGTTTTTCAACCACTCGTCCTAGCTCATTTCAGGAGTTAACCTGTTCGATTTCAGCCTCAAATAACGAGTTTTAACGCATTTTTCTCGAAAATCGGAGTTTCGGCGAATGCTGGTTTCTGACACACCGACACCACCAAATGTCTTCCGTTGGTGCTCAAATTTTGCGTGGCCGCTTTATCTGACCCCAGGAACATCCTATGCGATTTCCGGAGAATTTTGTTCCGGGACCCCGGAATCCCGAAAAACCATGTATTATACACTTCAATTTTAGCCGTTCGGGAGGTCGTATCGGACCCGGTTTCTTTTTCTCCCTGTTTTTCAATCACGCGTCCTAGCACATTTCAGGAGTAAACCTGTTCAATTTCAGCCTCAAATAACGGGTTTTAACGCATTTTTCAAAATAATCCGAGTTTCGGCGAATGCTGGTTTCTGGCACACCGGCGCCTCCAAATGTCTTCCGTTGGTGCTCAAATTTTGTGTGGCTCCTTTATCTGACCCCAGGAACATCCTATGCGATTTCCGGAGAATTTTGTTCCGGGACCCCAGAATCCCGAAAAATCGTGTATTATACACTTCAATTTCCGCCGTTCGGGAGGTCGTACCGGACCCGGTTTCTTTTTCTCCCTGTTTTTCAATCACGCGTCCCAGCTCATTTCAGGAGTTAACCTGTTCGATTTCAGCCTCAAGTAACGAGTTTTAAGGCATTTTTCACGATAATCCGAGTTTCGGCGAATGCTGGTTTTTGGCACACCGGCACCCCCAAATGTCTTCCGTTGGTGCTCAAATTTTGCGTGGCCGCTTTATCTGACCCCAGGAACATCCTATGCGATTTCCGGAGAATTTTGTTCCGGTACCCCGGAATCCCGAAAAACCGTGTTTAATACACTTCAATTTCAGCCGTTCAGAAGGTCGTACCGGACCCTGTTTCTTTTTCTCCCTGTTTTTCAATCACGCGTCCTAGCTCATTTCAGGAGTTAACCTGTTCGATTTGAGCCTCAAATAACGAGTTTTAACGCATTTTTCACGATAATCCGAGTTTCGGCGAATGTTGGTTTATGGCATACCGGCACCCCCAAATATGTTCCATTGGTGCTCAAATTTAGCGTGGCTGCTTTATCTGACCCCAGGAAAATCCTATGCGATTTCCGGAGAATTTTGTTCCGGGACCCCGGAATCCCGAAAAACCGTGTATTATACACTTCAATTTCAGCCGTTCGGGAGGTCGTACCGAACCCGATTTATTTTTTTCCCTGTTTGTCAATAACGCGTCCTAGCTCATTTCAGGAGTTAACCTGTTCGATTTCAGCCTCAAATAACGAGTTTTAACGCATTTTTCACGATAATCCGAATTTTGGCGAATCTTTGGTTTTGAACACCGCACCGCCAAATGTTTTCCGTTGGTGCTCAAATTTTGCGTGGCCGCTTTATCTGACCCCAGGAACATCCTATGCGATTTCCGGAGATTTTGTTCCGGGACCCCGGAATCCCGAAAAACCGTGTATTATACACTTCAATTCCAGCCGTTCGGGAGGTCGTACCGGACCCGGTTTCTCTTTATTCCTGTTTGTCAATCACGCGTCATAGCGCATTTCAGGAGTTAACCTGTTCGATTTCAGCCTCAAACAACGAGTTTTAACACATTTTTCACGATAATCCGAGTTTCGGCGAATGCTGGTTTCTCGCACACCGACACCCCTAAATGTCTTCCGTTGGTTCTCAAATTTTGCGCCGCCGCTTTATCTGACCCCAGGAACATCCTTTGCGATTTCCGGAGAATTTTGTTCCGGGACCCCGGAATCCCGAAAAACCGTGTATTATACACTTAAATTTCAGCCGTTCGGGAGGTCGTACCGGACCCGGTTTCTTTTTCTCCCTGTATTTCAATCACGCGTCCTAGCTCATTTCGAGAGTTAACTGTTCGATTTGAGACTCAAATAACGAGTTTAAACGCATTTTTCACGATAATCCGAGTTTCGGCGAATGATGGTTTCTAGCACACCGGCACCCACAAATGTCTTCCGTTGGTGCTCAAATTTTGTGTGGTCGCTTTATCTGACCCCAGGAACATCCTATGCGATTTCCGAAGAATTTTGTTCCGGGATCCGGAATCCCGAAAAACCGTGTATTATACACTTTAATTTCACCGTTCGGGAGGTCGTCCGGACCCGGTTTCTTTTTCTCCTGTTTGTCAATCACGCGTCCTAGGCCATTTCGGAGTTAACTTTGTTCGATTTCACCTCAAATAACGAGTTTTAACGTATTTTTCACGATAATCCGAGTTTCGGCGAATGCTGGTTTCTAGCACACCGACACCCCCAAATGTCTTCCGTTGGTGCTCAAATTTTGCGTGGCCGAATTATCTGACCCCAGGAACATCCTATGCGATTTCCGAAGAATTTTGTTCCGGGATCCCGGAATCCCGATAAACCGTGTATTATACACTTTAATTTCTGCCGTTCGGGAGGTCGTACCGGACCCGGTTTCTTTTTCTCCCTGTTTGTCAATCACGCGTCCTAGCCCATTTCAGGAGTTAACCCGTTTCGATTTCGAGACTCAAATAACGAGTTTTAACGCATTTTTCACGATAATCCGAGTTTCGGCGAATGCTGGTTTCTAGCACACCGACACCCCCAAATGTCTTCCGTTGGTGCTCAAATTTTGCGTGACCGCTTTATCTGACCCCAAGAACTTCCTATGCGATTTCGGGAGAATTTTGTTCCGGGACCCAGGAATCCCGAAAAACCGTGTATCATACACTTCAATTTCAGCCGTTCGAGAGGTCGTACCGGACCAGGTTTTTTTTTCTCCCGGTTTTTCAACCACGCGTCCTAGCTCATTTCAGGAGTTAACTTGTTTGATTTCAGCCTCAAATAACGAGTTTTAATGCATTTTTCACGATAATCCGGAGTTTCGGCGAATCTTTGGTTTACGCACACCGCACCCCCAAATGTCTTTCGTTGGTGCTCAAATTTTGCGTGGTCGCTTTATCCGACCCCAGGAACATCCTATGCGATTTCCGGAGAATTTTGTTCCGGGACCCCGGAATCCCGAAAAACCGTGTATTATACACTTAAATTTCAGCCGTTCGGGAGGTCGTCAGGACCGGTTTCTTTTTCTCCTGTATTTCAATCACGCGTCCTAGCTCCTTTCAGGAGTTAACCTGTTCGATTTCAGACTCAAATAACGAGTTTAAACGCATTTTTCACGATAATCCGAGTTTCGGCGAATGATGGTTTCTAGCACACCGGCACCCTCAAATGTCTTCCGTTGGTGCTCAAATTTTGTGTGGTCGCTTTATCTCACCCCAGGAACATCCTATGCGATTTCCGAAGAATTTTGTTCCGGGATCCCGGAATCCCAAAAAACCGTGTATTATACACTTTAATTTCACCGTTCGGAGGTCGTCTTGGACCCGGTTTCTTTTTCTCCTGTTTGTCAATCACGCGTCCTAGCCCATTTCAGAGTTAACTTTGTTCGATTTCACCTCAAATAACGAGTTTTAACGCATTTTTCACGATAATCCGAGTTTTGGCGAATGTTGGTTTATGGCATACCGGCACCCCCAAATATGTTCCATTGGTGCTCAAATTTAGCGTGGTCTGCTTTATCGACCCCGGAAAATCCTATGCGATTTCCGGAGAATTTTGTTCCGGGACCCCGGAATCCCGAAAAACCGTGTATTATACACTTCAATTTCAGCCGTTCGGGAGGTCGTCAACCCGGTTTCTTTTTTTCCCTGTTTGTCAATAACGCGTCCTAGCTCATTTCAGGAGTTAACCTGTTCGATTTCAGCCTCAAATAACGAGTTTTAACGCATTTTCACGATAATCCGAATTTTGGCGAATCTTGGTTTCGCACACAAGCACCGCCAAATGTTTTCCGTTGGTGCTCAAATTTTGCGTGGCGCTTTATCGACCCAGGAACATCCTATGCGATTTCCGGAGAATTTTGTTCCGGGACCGGAATCCCGAAAAACCGTGTATTATACACTTCAATTCCAAATAGTCGGGAGGTCGTCTGGACCGGTTTCTCTTTATTCCTGTTTGTCAATCACGCGTCATAGCGCATTTCAGGAGTTAACCTGTTCGATTTCAGCCTCAAACAACGAGTTTTAACGCATTTTTCACGATAATCCGAGTTTCGGCGAATGCTGGTTTCTCGCACACCGACACCCCCAAATGTCTTCCGTTGGTTCTCAAATTTTGCGCCGCCGCTTTATCTGACCCCAAGAACATCCTTTGCGATTTCCGGAGAATTTTGTTCCGGGACCCCGGAATCCCGAATAACCGTGTATATACACTTCAATTTCAGCCGTTCGGGAGGTCGTACCGGACCGGGTTTCTTTTTTTGCCTGTTTTTCAATCACGTGTCCTAGCTCATTTCAGGAGTTAACCTGTTCGATTTCAACCTCAAATAACGAGTTTTAACGTATTTTTCACGATAATCCGAATTTTGGCGAATGTTGGTTTATGGCATACCGGCACCCCCAAATATGTTCCATTGGTGCTCAAATTTAGCGTGGCTGCTTTATCTGACCCCAGGAACATCCTTTGCGATTTCCGGAGAATTTTGTTCCGGGACCCCGGAATCCCGAATAACCGTGTATATACACTTCAATTCCAGCCGTTCGGGAGGTCGTACCGGACCCGGTTTCTCTTTATTCCTGTTTGTCAATCACGCGTCATAGCTCATTTCAGGAGTTAACCTGTTCGATTTCAGACTCAAATAACGAGTTTTAACGCATTTTTCACGATAATCCGAGTTTCGGCGAATGCTGGTTTCTAGCACACCGACACCCCCAAATGTCTTCCGTTGGTGCTCAAATTTTGCGTGACCGCTTTATCGGATCCCAGGAACATCCTATGCGATTTCCGGAGAATTTTGTTCCGGGACCTCGGAATCCCGAAAAACTGTGTATTATACACTTCAATTTCAGCCGTTCGGGAGGTCGTACCGCATCATGTTTTCTCCCTGTTTTTAAATCACGCGTCCTACCTCATTTCAAAAGTTAACTTGTTCAATTCCAGCCTCAAATAACGAGTTTTAACGCATTTTTCACGATAATCCGAGTTTCGGCGAATGCTGGTTTCTGGCACACCGGCACCCCCAAATTTCTTTCGTTGGTGCTCAACTTTTGCTTGGTCGCTTTATCTGACCCCAGGAACATCCTATGCGATTTCCGGAAAATTTTGTTCCGGGACCCCGGAATCCCGAAAAACCGTGTATTATACACTTCAATTCCAGCCGTTCGGAAGGTCGTGCGGACCGGTTTCTCTTTCTTCTGTTTGTCAATCACGCGTCCTAGCTCATTTCAGAGTTAACCTGTTTCGATTTCGACCTCAAATAACGAGTTTTAAAGCATTTTTCACGATAATCAGGTTTCGGCGAATCTTTGGTTTTCACACACGGCACCCCCAAATGTCTTCCGTTGGTGCTCAAATTTTGTGTGGCCGCTTTATCTGACCCCAGGATCATCCTATGCGATTTCCGTAGAATTTTGTTCCGGGACCCCGAATCCCGAAAAACCGTGTATTATACACTTCAATTTCAGCCGTTCGAGAGGTCGTACCGGACCCGGTTTCTCTTTCTTCTTGTTTGTCAATCACGCGTCATAGCTCATTTCAGGAGTTAACCTGTTCGATTTCAGCCTCAAATAACGAGTTTTAACGCATTTTTCTCGATAATCCGAGTTTCGGTGAATGCTGGTTTCTGGCACACCGACACCCCCAAATGTCTTCCGTTGGTGCTCAAATTTTGCGTGACCGCTTTATCGGATCCCAGGAACATCCTATGCGATTTCCGGAGAATTTTGTTCCGGGACCCCGGAATCCCAAAAAACCGTGTATTATACACTTCAATTTCAGCCGTTCGGGAGGTCGTACCGCATCATGTTTTCTCCCTGTTTTTAAATCACGCGTCCTACCTCATTTCAAAAGTTAACTTGTTCAATTCCAGCCTCAAATAACGAGTTTTAACGCATTTTTCACGATAATCCGAGTTTCGGCGAATGCTAGTTTCTGGCACACCGGCACCCCCAAATTTCTTTCGTTGGTGCTCAAATTTTGCTTGGTTGCTTTATCTGACCCCAGGAACATCCTATGCGATTTCCGGAGAATTTTGTTCCGGGACCCCGGAATCCCGAAAAACCGTGTATTATACACTTCAATTTCAGCCGTTCGGGAGGTCGTACCGGACCCGGTTTCTTTTTCTCCCTGTTTTTCAATCACGCGTCCTAGGTCATTTCAGGAGTTAACCTGTTCGATTTCAGATTCAAATAACGAGTTTTAACGCATTTTTCACGATAATCCGAGTTTCGTGAATCTTTGGTTTCTAGCACACCGGCACCCCCAAATGTCTTTCGTTGGTGCTCAAATTTTGCGTGGTCGCTTTATCCGACCCCAGGAACATCCTATGCGATTTCCGGAGAATTTTGTTCCGGGACCCCGGAATCCCGAAAAACCGTGTATTATACACTTAAATTTCAGCCGTTCGGGAGGTCGTACCGGACCCGGTTTCTTTTTCTCCCTGTATTTCAATCACGCGTCCTAGCTCATTTCAGGAGTTAACCTGTTCGATTTCAGACTCAAATAACGAGTTTAAACGCATTTTTCACGATAATCCGAGTTTCGGCGAATGATGGTTTCTAGCACACCGGCACCCACAAATGTCTTCTGTTGGTGCTCAAATTTTGTGTGGTCGCTTTATCTGACCCCAGGAACATCCTATGCGATTTCCGAAGAATTTTGTTCCGGGATCCCGGAATCCCGAAAAACCGTGTATTATACACTTTAATTTCAGCCGTTCGGGAGGTCGTACCGGACCCGGTTTCTTTTTCTCCCTGTTTGTCAATCACGCGTCCTAGCCCATTTCAGGAGTTAACCTGTTCGATTTCAGCCTCAAATAACGAAATTTAACGTATTTTTCACGATAATCCGAGTTTCGGCGAATGCTGGTTTCTAGCACACCGACACCCCCAAATGTCTTCCGTTGGTGCTCAAATTTTGCGTGGCCGAATTATCTAACCCCAGGAACATCCTATGCGATTTCCGAAGAATTTTGTTCCGGGATCCCGGAATCCCGATAAACCGTGTATTATATACTTTAATTTCGGCCGTTCGGGAGGTCGTCTGGACCCGGTTTCTTTTTCTCCTGTTTGTCAATCACGCGTCCTAGCCCATTTCAGAGTTAACTGTTCGATTTCAGACTCAAATAACGAGTTTTAACGCATTTTCACGATAATCCGGTTTCGCGAATCTTTGGTTTCTAGCACACCGACACCCCCAAATGTCTTCCGTTGGTGCTCAAATTTTGCGTGACCGCTTTATCTGACCCCAAGAACATCCTATGCGATTTCCGGAGAATTTTGTTCCGGGACCCAGGAATCCCGAAAAACCGTGTATTATACACTTCAATTTCAGCCGTTCGAGAGGTCGTACCGGACCAGGTTTTTTTTTCTCCCGGTTTTTCAACCACGCGTCCTAGCTCATTTCAGGAGTTAACTTGTTTGATTTAAGCCTCAAATAACGAGTTTTAATGCATTTTTCACGATAATCCGAGTTTCGGCGAATGCTGGTTTCTGGCACACCGGCACCCCCAAATGTCTTCCGTTGGTGCTCAAATTTTGCGTGGCCGCTTTATCTGACCCCAGGAACATCCTATGCGATTTCCGGAGAATTTTGTTCCGGGTTCCCGGAATCCCGAAAAACCGTGTATTATACACTTAAATTTCAGTTGTTCGGGAGGTCGTACCGGACCCGGTTTCTTTTTCTCCCTGTTTCTCAATCACGCGTCCTAGCTCATTTCAGGAGTTAACCTGTTCGATTTCAGACTCAAATAACGAGTTTTAACGCATTTTTCACGATAATCCGAGTTTCGGCGAATGCTGGTTTCTAGCACACCGGCACCCCCAAATGTCTTCCGTTGGTGCTCAAATTTTGCGTGGTCGCTTTATCTGACCCCAGGAACATCCTATGCGATTTCCGGAGAATTTTGTTCCGGGATCCCGGAATCCCGAAAACCGTGTATTATACACTTTAATTTCAGTCGTTCGGGAGGTCGTACCGGACCCGGTTTCTTTCTCTCCCTGTTTTTCAATCACGCGTCCTAGCCCATTTCAGGAGTTAACCTGTTCGATTTCAGCCTCAAATAACGAGTTTTAACGCATTTTTCACGATAATCCGAGTTTCGGCGAATGCTGGTTTCTAGCACACCGACACCCCCAAATGTCTTCCGTTGGTGCTCAAATTTTGCGTGACCGCTTTATCGGATCCCAGGAACATCCTATGCGATTTCCGGAGAATTTTGTTCCGGGACCCCGGAATCCCGAAAAACTTTGTATTATACACTTCAATTTCAGCCGTTCGGGAGGTCGTACCGCATCATTTTTTCTCCCTGTTTTTAAATCACGCGTCCTACCTCATTTCAAAAGTTAACTTGTTCAATTCCAGCCTCAAATAACGAGTTTTAACGCATTTTTCACGATAATCCGAGTTTCGGCGAATGCTGGTTTCTGGCACACCGGCACCCCCAAATTTCTTTCGTTGGTGCTCAAATTTTGCCTGGTCGCTTTATCTGACCCCTGGAACATCCTATGCGATTTCCAGAGAATTTTGTTCCGGGACCCCGGAATCCCGAAAAACCGTGTATTATACACTTCAATTCCAGCCGTTCGGAAGGTCGTACCGGACCCGGTTTCTCTTTCTTCCTGTTTGTCAATCACGCGTCCTAGCTCATTTCAGGAGTTAACCTGTTCGATTTCAGCCTCAAATAACGAGTTTTAAAGCATTTTTCACGATAATCCGAGTTTCGGCGAATGCTGGTTTCTGGCACACCGGCACCCCCAAATGTCTTCCGTTGGTGCTCAAATTTTGTGTGGCCGCTTTATCTGACCCCAGGATCATCCTATGCGATTTCCGTAGAATTTTGTTCCGGGACCCCGGAATCCCGAAAAACCGTGTATTATACACTTCAATTTCAGCCGTTCGAGAGGTCGTACCGGACCCGGTTTCTCTTTCTTCTTGTTTGTCAATCACGCGTCATAGCTCATTTCAGGAGTTAACCTGTTCGATTTCAGCCTCAAATAACGAGTTTTAACGCATTTTTCACGATAATCCGAGTTTCGGTGAATCTTTGGTTTTACGGCACACCGACACCCCAAATGTCTTCCGTTGGTGCTCAAATTTTGCGCCGCCGCTTTATCTGACCCAGGAACATCCTATGCGATTTCCGGAGAATTTTGTTCGAACCCCTAATCCCGAAAAACCGTGTATTATACACTTCAATTTGGCACTAGTTCGGGAGGTCGTAACGGACCCGGTTTCTTTTTCTCCCTATTTTTCAATCACGCGTCCTAGGTCATTTCAGGAGTTAACCTGTTCGATTTCAGATTCAAATAACGAGTTTTAACGCATTTTTCACGATAATCCGAGTTTCGGCGAATGCTGGTTTCTAGCACACCGGCACCCCCAAATGTCTTTCGTTGGTGCTCAAATTTTGCGTGGTCGCTTTATCCGACCCCAGGAACATCCTATGCGATTTCCGGAGAATTTTGTTCCGGGACCCCGGAATCCCGAAAAACCGTGTATTATACACTTAAATTTCAGCCGTTCGGGAGGTCGTACCGGACCCTGTTTCTTTTTCTCCCTGTTTTTCAATCACGCGTCCTAGCTCATTTCAGGAGTTAACCTGTTCGATTTCAGACTCAAATAACGAGTTTTAACGCATTTTTCACGATAATCCGAGTTTCGGCGAATGATGGTTTCTAGCACACCGGCACCCACAAATGTCTTCCGTTGGTGCTCAAATTTTGTGTGGTCGCTTTATCTGACCCCAGGAACATCCTATGCGATTTCCGAAGAATTTTGTTCCGGGATCCCGGAATCCCGAAAAACCGTGTATTATACACTTTAATTTCAGCCGTTCGGGAGGTCGTACCGGACCCGGTTTCTTTTTCTCCCTGTTTGTCAATCACGCGTCCTAGCCCATTTCAGGAGTTAACCTGTTCGATTTCAGCCTCAAACAACGAGTTTTAACGTATTTTTCACGATAATCCGAGTTTCGGCGAATGCTGGTTTCTAGCACACCGACACCCCCAAATGTCTTCCGTTGGTGCTCAAATTTTGCGTGGCCGAATTATCTGACCCCAGGAACATCCTATGCGATTTCCGAAGAATTTTGTTCCGGGATCCCGGAATCCCGATAAACCGTGTATTATACACTTTAATTTCAGCCGTTCGGGAGGTCGTACCGGACCCGGTTTCTTTTTCTCCCTGTTTGTCAATCACGCGTCCTAGCCCATTTCAGGAGTTAACCTGTTCGATTTCAGACTCAAATAACGAGTTTTAACGCATTTTTCACGATAATCCGAGTTTCGGCGAATGCTGGTTTCTAGCACACCGACACCCCCAAATGTCTTCCGTTGGTGCTCAAATTTTGCGTGACCGCTTTATCTGACCCCAAGAACATCCTATGCGATTTCCGGAGAATTTTGTTCCGGGACCCAGGAATCCCGAAAAACCGTGTATTATACACTTCAATTTCAAATGTCGAGAGGTCGTCGGACCAGGTTTTTTTTTTCTCCCGGTTTTTCAACCACGCGTCCTAGCTCATTTCAGAGTTAACTTGTTTGATTTCACCTCAAATAACGAGTTTTAATGCATTTTTCACGATAATCCGAGTTTCGCGAATCTTTGTTTTTCGCACACCGGCACCCCCAAATGTCTTCCGTTGGTGCTCAAATTTTGCGTGGCCGCTTTATCTGACCCCAGGAACATCCTATGCGATTTCCGGAGAATTTTGTTCCGGGATCCCGGAATCCCGAAAAACCGTGTATTATACACTTAAATTTCAGTTGTTCGGGAGGTCGTACCGGACCCGGTTTCTTTTTCTCCCTGTTTCTCAATCACGCGTCCTAGCTCATTTCAGGAGTTAACCTGTTCGATTTCAGACTCAAATAACGAGTTTTAACGCATTTTTCACGATAATCCGAGTTTCGGCGAATGCTGGTTTCTAGCACACCGGCACCCCCAAATGTCTTCCGTTGGTGCTCAAATTTTGCGTGGTCGCTTTATCTGATTCCAGGAACATCCTATGCGATTTCCGGAGAATTTTGTTCCGGGATCCCGGAATCCCGAAAAACCGTGTATTATACACTTTAATTTCAGCCGTTCGGGAAGTCGTACCGGACCCGGTTTCTTTTTCTCCCTGTTTGTCAATCACGCGTCCTAGCCCATTTCAGGAGTTAACCTGTTCGATTTCAGCCTCAAATAACGAGTTTCAACGCATTTTTCACGATAATCCGAGTTTCGGCGAATGTTGGTTTCTAGCACACCAACACCCCCAAATGTCTTCCGTTGGTGCTCAAATTTTGCGTGACCGCTTTATCTGACCCCAAGATCATCCTATGCGATTTCCGGAGAATTTTGTTCTGAGACCTCGGAATCCCGAAAAATCGTGTATTATACACTTCAATTTCAGCCGTTCGGGAGGTCGTACAAGAGCTGGTTTCTGGCACACCGGCACCCCCAAATGTCTTCCGTTGGTGCTCAAATTTTGCGTGGCTGCTTTATCTGATCCCAGGAACATCCTATGCAATTTCCGGAAAATTTTGTTCCGGGACCCAGGAATACCGAAAAACCGTGTATTATACACTTCAATTTC
This sequence comes from Silene latifolia, assembly GCF_048544455.1. Taxonomy (NCBI): domain Eukaryota; kingdom Viridiplantae; phylum Streptophyta; class Magnoliopsida; order Caryophyllales; family Caryophyllaceae; genus Silene; species Silene latifolia. Next base: position 128,077,922 of record NC_133532.1, on the reverse strand, counting down.
AGCCGTTCGGGAGGTCGTACCGGACCCGGTTTCTTTTTCTCCCTGAATTTCAATCACGCGTCCTAGCTCATTTCAGGAGTTAACCTGTTCGATTTCAGACTCAAATAACGAGTTTCAACGCATTTTTCACGATAATCCGTGTTTCGGCGAATGCTGGTTTCTAGCACACCGACACCTCCAAATGTCTTCCGTTGGTGCTCAAATTTTGCGTGGCCGCTTTATCTGACCCCAGGAACATCCCATGCGATTTCCGGAGAATTTTGTTCCGGGACCCCGGAATCCCGAAAAACCGTGTATTATACACTTAAATTTCAGTTGTTCGGGAGGTCGTACCGGACCCGGTTTCTTTTTCTCCCTGTTTCTCAATCACGCGTCCTAGCTCATTTCAGGAGTTAACCTGTTCGATTTCAGACTCAAATAACGAGTTTTAACGCATTTTTCACGATAATCCGAGTTTCGGCGAATGCTGGTTTCTAGCACACCGGCACCCCCAAATGTCTTCCGTTGGTGCTCAAATTTTGCGTGGTCGCTTTATCTGACCCCAGGAACATCCTATGCGATTTCCGGAGAATTTTGTTCCGGGATCCCGGAATCCCGAAAAACCGTGTATTATACACTTTAATTTCAGCCGTTCGGGAGGTCGTACCGGACCCGGTTTCTTTTTCTCCCTGTTTGTCAATCACGCGTCCTAGCCCATTTCAGGAGTTAACCTGTTCGATTTCAGCCTCAAATAACGAGTTTCAACGCATTTTTCACGATAATCCGAGTTTCGGCGAATGCTGGTTTCTAGCACACCAACACCCCCAAATGTCTTCCGTTGGTGCTCAAATTTTGCGTGACCGCTTTATCTGACCCCAAGAACATCCTATACGATTTCCGGAGAATTTTGTTATGGACCTCGGAATCCCGAAAAATCGTGTATTATACACTTCAATTTCAAAGTTCGGAGGTCGTAGAGAGCCGGTTTCTCGCACACCGCACACCCCCAAATGTCTTCCGTTGGTGCTCAAACTTTGCGTGGCTGCTTTATCTGACCCCAGGAACATCCTATGCGATTTCCGGAAAATTTTGTTCCGGGACCCAGGAATACCGAAAAACCGTGTATTATACACTTCAATTTCAGCCGTTCGGGAGGTCGTACCGGACCCGGTTTCTTTTTCTTCCGGTTTTTCAACCACGCGTCCTAGCTTATTTCAGGAGTTAACCTGTTCGATTTCAGCCTCAAATAACGAGTTTTAACGCATTTTTCACGATAATCCTAGTTTCGGCGAATCTTTGGTTTAGCCGCACACCGCACCCCCAAATGTCTTCCGTAGGTGCTCAAATTTTGCGTGGCCGCTTTATCTGACCCCAGGAACATCCTATGCGATTTCCGGAGAATTTTGCTCCGAGACCCCGGAATCCCGAAAAACCGTGTATTATACACTTCAATTTCAGCCGTTCGGGAGGTCGTACCGGACCATGTTTTTGTCCCTGTTATTCAACCACACGTCCTAGCTCATTTCAGAAGTTAAATTGTTTGATTTCAGCCTTAAATAACGAGTTTTAACGTATTTTTCACGATAATCCGAGTTTCGGCGAATGCTGGTTTCTGGCACACCGGCACCCCCAAATGTCTTTCGTTGTTGCTCAAATTTTGCGTGGTCGCTTTATTTGACCCCAGGAACATCCTATGCGATTTCCGGAGAATTTTGTTCCGGGATCCCGGAATCCCGAAAAACCGTGTATTATAAACTTTAATTTCAAATTCGTTCGGAGGTCGCACGACCGGTTTCTTTTTCTCCCTGTTTCTCAATCACGCGTCCTAGCCCATTTCGGGAGTTAACCTGTTCGATTTCAGGCTCAAATAACTAGTTCTAACGCATTTTTCACGATAATCCGAGTTTCGGCGAATGTTGGTTTCTAGCACACCGGCACCCCCAAATGTCTTCCGTTGGTGCTCAAATTTTGCGTGGTCGCTTTATCTGACCCCAGGAACATCCTATGCGGTATCCGAAGAATTTTGTTCCGGGACCCAGGAATCCCGAAAAACCGTGTATTATACACTTCAATTTCAGCCGTTCGGGAGGTCGTACCGGACCATGTTTTTGTCCCTGTTATTCAACCACACGTCCTAGCTCATTTCAGGAGTTAAATTGTTTGATTTCAAATTTAAATAACGAGTTTTAACGTTTTTCACGATAATCCGAGTTTCGGCGAATCTTTGGTTTCTCGCACACCGCACACCCCAAATGTCTTTCGTTGTTGCTCAAATTTTGCGTGGTCGCTTTATTTGACCCCAGGAACATCCTATGCGATTTCCGGAGAATTTTGTTCCGGGATCCCGGAATCCCGAAAAACCGTGTATTATACACTTTAATTTCAGCCGTTCGGGAGGTCGTACCGGACCCGGTTTCTTTTTCTCCCTGTTTCTCAATCACGCGTCCTAGCCCATTTCGGGAGTTAACCTGTTCGATTTCAGGCTCAAATAACTAGTTCTAACGCATTTTTCACGATAATCCGAGTTTCGGCGAATGTTGGTTTCTAGCACACCGGCACCCCCAAATGTCTTCCGTTGGTGCTCAAATTTTGAGTGGTCGCTTTATCTGACCCCAGGAACATCCTATGCGATTTCCGGAGAATTTTGTTCCGGATCCCTAAATCCCGAAAACCGTGTATTATACACTTCAATTTCAACCGTTCGGGAGGTCGTACCGGACCCGGTTTCTTTTTCTCCCTGTTTGTCAATCACGCGTCCTAGCCCATTTCAGGAGTTAACCTGTTCGATTTCAGCCTCAAATAACGAGTTTCAACGCATTTTTCACGATAATCCGAGTTTCGGCGAATGCTGGTTCCTAGCACACCGACACCCCCAAATGTCTTCCGTTGGTGCTCAAATTTTGCGTGACCGCTTTATCTGACGCCAAGAACATCCTATGCGATTTCCGGAGAATTTTGTTCCGGGACCCAGGAATCCCGAAAAACCGTGTATTATACACTTCAATTTCAATGTTCGGGAGGTCGTCTGGGACCCGATTTTTTTTTCCCCGTTTTTCAACCACGCGTCCTAGCTCATTTCAGGAGTTAACTTGTTTGATTTCAGCCTCAAATAACGAGTTTTAACGCATTTTCACGATAATCCGAGTTTCGGCGAATCTTGGTTTACGCACACCGCACCCCCAAATGTCTTCCGTTGGTGCTCAAATTTTGCGTGGCCGCTTTATCTGACCCCAGAACATCCTATGCGATTTCCGGAGAATTTTGTTCCGGGACCCCGAATCCCGAAAAACCGTGTATTATACACTTAAATTTCATTGTTCGGGAGGTCGTGCGGACCCGGTTTCTTTTTCTTCCTGTTTTTCAATCACGCGTCCTAGCTCATTTCAAGAGTTAACCTGTTCGATTTCAGACTCAAATAACGAGTTTTAACGCATTTTTCACGATAATCCGAGTTTCTGAAATCTTTGGTTTCTAGCACACCGCACCCCCAAATGTCTTCCGTTGGTGCTCAAATTTTGCGTGGTCGCTTTATCTCACCCCAGAAACATCCTATGCGATTTCCGAGAATTTTGTTCCGTGATCCCGAATCCCGAAAACCGTGTATTATACACTTTAATTTGACCGTTCGGGAGGTCGTCTGGACCCGGTTTCTTTTTCTCCCTGTTTGTCAATCACGCGTCCTAGCCCATTTCAGGAGTTAACCTGTTCGATTTCAACCTCAAATAACGAGTTTCAACGCATTTTTCACGATAATCCGAGTTTAGCGAATCTTTGGTTTCTAGCACACCAACACCCCCAAATGTCTTCCGTTGGTGCTCAAATTTTGCGTGACCGCTTTATCTGACCCCAAGAACATCCTATGCGATTTCCGGAGAATTTTGTTCTGGGACCTCGGAATCCCGAAAAATCGTGTATTACACTTCAATTTCAGCCGTTCGGGAGGTCGTACAAGAGCTGGTTTCTGGCACACCGGCACCCCCAAATGTCTTCCGGTTGTGCTCAAATTTTGCGTGGCTGCTTTATCTGACCCCAGGAACATCCTATGCGATTTCCGGAAAATTTTGTTCCGGGACCCAGGAATACCGAAAAACCGTGTATTATACACTTCAATTTCAGCCGTTCGGGAGGTCGTACCGGACCCGGTTTCTTTTTCTTCCGGTTTTTCAACCACTCGTCCTAGCTCATTTCAGGAGTTAACCTGTTCGATTTCAGCCTCTAATAACGAGTTTTAACGCATTTTTCACGATAATCCTAATTTCGGCGAATGCTGGTTTGTGGCACACCGGCACCCCAAATGTCTTCCGTAGGTGCTCAAATTTTGCTTGGCCGCTTTATCTGACCCCAGGAACATCCTATGCGATTTCCGAAGAATTTTGTTCCGGGACCCCGGAATCCTGAAATACCGTGTATTATACACTTCAATTTCAGCCGTTCGGGAGTCGTACCGGACCATGTTTATGTCCCTGTTATTCAACCACACGTCCTAGCTCATTTCAGGAGTTAAATTGTTTGATTTCAGCCTTAAATAACGAGTTTTAACGTATTTTTCACGATAATCCGAGTTTTTTAGAATCTTTGGTTTTACACACCGCACCCCAAATGTCTTCCGTTGGTGCTCAAATTTTGCGTGGTCGCTTTATTTGACCCCAGGAACATCCTATGCGATTTCCGGAGAATTTTGTTCCGGGATCCCGGAATCCCGAAAAACCGTGTATTATACACTTTAATTTCACCGTTCGGGAGGTCGCACGGACCGGTTTCTTTTCTCCTGTTTTTGTCAATCACGCGTCCTAGCCCATTTCGGGAGTTAACCTGTTCGATTTCAGACTCAAATAACGAGTTTTAACGCATTTTTCACGATAATCCGAGTTTCGGCGAATGTTGGTTTCTAGAACACCGGCACCCCCAAATGTCTTCCGTTGGTGCTCAAATTTTGCGTGGTCGCTTTATCTGACCCCAGGAACATCCTATGCGGTATCCGAAGAATTTTGTTCCGGGACCCAGGAATCCCGAAAAACCGTGTATTATACACTTCAATTTCAGCCGTTCGGGAGGTCGTACCGGACCAGGTTTCTTTTTCTCCCTGTATTTCAATCACGCGTCCTAGCTCATTTCAGGAGTTAACCTATTCGATTTCAGACTCAAATAACGAGTTTTAACGCATTTTTCACGATAATCCGAGTTTCGGCGAATGCTGGTTTCTAGCACACCGACACCCCCAAATGTCTTCCGTTGGTGCTCAAATTTTGCGTGACCGCTTTATCTGACCCCAAGAACATCCTATGCGATTTCCGGAGAATTTTGTTCCGGGACCCAGGAATCCCGAAAAACCGTGTATTATACACTTCAATTTCAGCCGTTCAAGAGGTCGTACCGGACCCGGTTTTTTTTTCTCCCGGTTTTTCAACCACGCGTCCTAGCTCATTTCAGGAGTTAACTTGTTTGATTTCAGCCTCAAATAACGAGTTTTAACGCATTTTTCACGATAATCCGAGTTTCGGCGAATCTTTGGTTTTCGCACACCGCACCCCCAAATGTCTTCCGTTGGTGCTCAAATTTTGCGTGGCCGCTTTATCTGACCCCAGGAACATCCTATGCGATTTCCGGAGAATTTTGTTCCGGGACCCCGAAATCCCGAAAAACCGTGTATTATACACTTAAATTTCAGTTGTTCGGGTGGTCGTACCGGACCCGGTTTCTTTTCCTCCCTGTTTCTCAATCACGCGTCCTAGCTCATTTCAGGAGTTAACCTGTTCGATTTCAGACTCAAATAACGAGTTTTAACGCATTTTTCACGATAATCCGAGTTTCGGCGAATGCTGGTTTCTAGCACACCGGCACCCCCAAATGTCTTCCGTTGGTGCTCTAATTTTGCGTGGTCGCTTTATCTGACCCCAGGAACATCCTATGCGATTTCCGGAGAATTTTGTTCCGTGATCCTGGAATCCCGAAAAACCGTGTATTATACACTTTAATTTCAGCCGTTCGGGAGGTCGTACCGGACCCGGTTTCTTTTTCTCCCTGTTTGTCAATCACGCGTCCTAGCCCATTTCAGGAGTTAACCTTTTCGATTTCAGTCTCAAATAACGAGTTTCAACGCATTTTTCACGATAATCCGAGTTTCGGCGAATGCTGGTTTCTAGCACACCAACACCCCCAAATGTCTTCCGTTGGTGCTCAAATTTTGCATGACCGCTTTATCTGACCCCAAGAACATCCTATGCGATTTCCGGAGAATTTTGTTCTGGGACCTCGGAATCCCGAAAAATCGTGTATTATACACTTCAATTTCAGCCGTTCGGGAGGTCGTATAGGAGCTGGTTTCTGGCACACCGGCACCCCCAAATGTCTTCCGTTGGTGCTCAAATTTTGCGTGGCTGCTTTATCTGACCCCAGGAACATCCTATGCGATTTCCGGAAAATTTTGTTCCGGGACCCAGGCATACCGAAAAACCGTGTATTATACACTTCAATTTCAGCCGTTCGGGAGGTCGTACCGGACCCGGTTTCTTTTTCTTCCGGTTTTACAACCACGCGTCCTAACTCATTTCAGGAGTTAACCTGTTCGATTTCAGCCTCAAATAACGAGTTTTAACGCATTTTTCACGATAATCCTAGTTTCGGCGAATGCTGGTTTCTGGCACACCGGCACCCCCAAATGTCTTCCGTAGGTGCTCAAATTTTGCGTGGCCGCTTTATCTGACCCCAGGAACATCCTATGGCGATTTCCGGAGAATTTTTTTCCGGGACCCCGGAATCATGAAAAACCGTGTATTATACAATTTAATTTCAGCCGTTCGGGAGGTCGTACCGGACCATGGTTTTGTCCCTGTTATTCAACCACACGTCCTAGCTCATTTCAGGAGTTAAATTGTTTGATTTCAGCCTTAAATAACGAGTTTTAACGTATTTTTCACGATAATCCGAGTTTCGGCGAATGCTGGTTTCTGGCACACCGGCACCCCCAAATGTCTTCCGTTGGTGCTCAAATTTTGCGTGGCCGCTTAATCTGACCCCAGGAACATCCTATGCGATTTCCGGAGAATTTTGTTCCGGGATCCCAGAATCCCGAAAAACCGTGTATTATACTTTAATTTCAGCCGTTCGGGAGGTCGTACCGGACCCGGTTTCTTTTTCTCCCTGTTTGTCAATCACGCGTCCTAGCCCATTTCAGGAGTTAACCTGTTCGATTTAAGCCTCAAATAACGAGTTTCAACGCATTTTTCACGATAATCCGAGTTTCGGCGAATGCTGGTTTCTAGCACACCAACACCCCCAAATGTCTTCCGTTGGTGCTCAAATTTTGCGTGACCGATTTATCTGACCCCAAGAACATCCTATGCGATTTCCGGAGAATTTTGTTCTGGGACCTCGGAATCCCGAAAAATCGTGTATTATACACTTCAATTTCAAATTAGTTCGGGAGGTCGTGAGAGTGGTTTTACGCACACCGGCACCCCCAAATGTCTTCCGTTGGTGCTCAAATTTTGCGTGGCTGCTTTATCTGACCCCAGGAACATCCTATGCGATTTCCGGAAAATTTTGTTCCGGGACCCAGGCATACCGAAAAACCGTGTATTATACACTTCAATTTCAGCCGTTCGGGAGGTCGTACCGGACCCGGTTTCTTTTTCTTCCGGTTTTTCAACCACGCGTCCTAACTCATTTCAGGAGTTAACCTGTTCGATTTCAGCCTCAAATAACGAGTTTTAACGTATTTTTCACGATAATCCGAGTTTCGGCGAATGCTGGTTTCTGGCACACCGGCACCCCCAAATGTCTTCCGTTGGTGCTCAAATTTTGCCTGGCCGCTTTATTTAACCCCAGGAACATCCTATGCGATTTCCGGAGAATTTTGTTCCGGGATCCCGGAATCCCGAAAAACCGTGTATTATACACTTTAATTTCAGCCGTTCGGGATGTCGTACCGGACCGGGTTTCTTTTTCTCCCTGTTTGTCAATCATGCGTCCTAGCCCATTTCGGGATTTAACCTGTTCGATTTCAGCCTCAAATAACGAGTTTTAACGCATTTTTCACGATAATCCGAGTTTCGGCGAATCTTTGGTTTCGCACACCTACATTCCCAAATGTCTTCCGTTGGTGCTCAAATTTTGCGTGGCCGCTTTATCTGACCCCAGGAACATCCTATGCGATTTCCGGAACCCCGGAATCCCGAAAAACCGTGTATTATACACTTAAATTTCAGTTGTTCGGGAGGTCGTACCGGACCCGGTTTCTTTATCTTCTTGTTTGTCAATCACGCGTCATAGCTCATTTCAGGAGTTAACCTGTTCGATTTCAGCCTCAAATAACGAGTTTATCGCATTTTTCACGATAATCCGAGTTACGGTGAATGCTGGTTTCTGGCACAACGACACCCCCAAATGTCTTCCGTTGGTGCTCAAATTTTGCGCCGCCGCTTTATCTGACTCCAGGAACATCCTATGCGATTTCCGGAGAATTTTGTTCCAGGACCCCGGAATCCCGAAAAACCGTGTATTATACACTTTAATTTCAGCCGTTCGGGAAGTCGTACCGGACCCGGTTTCTTTTTCTCCCTGTTTGTCAATCACGCGTCCTAGCCCATTTCAGAAGTTAACCTGTTCGATTTCAGGTTCAAATAACGAGTTTTAACGCATTTTTCACGATAATCCGAGTTTCGGCGAATGCTGGTTTCTAGCACACCGACACCCCCAAATGTCTTCCGTTGGTGCTCAAATTTTGCGTGACCGCTTTATCTGACCCCAAGAACATCCTATGCTATTTCCGGAGAATTTTGTTCCGGGACCCAGGAATCCCGAAAAACCGTGTATTATACACTTCAATTTCAGCCGTTCGGGAGGTCGTACCGGACCCGTTTTTTTTTTTCTCCCGATTTTTCAACCACGCGTCATAGCTCATTTCAGGAGTTAACTTGTTTGATTTCAGCCTCAAATAACGAGTTTTAACGCATTTTTCACGATAATCCGAGTTTCGGCGAATGCTGGTTTCTAGCACACCAACACCCCCAAATGTCTTCCGTTGATGCTCAAATTTTGCGTGACCGCTCTATCTGACCCCAAGAACATCCTATGCGATTTCCAGAGAATTTTGTTCTGGGACCTCGGAATCCCGAAAAATCGTGTATTATACACTTCAATTTCAGCCGTTCGGGAGGTCGTACAAGAGCTGGTTTCTGGCACACCGGCACCCCCAAATGTCTTCCGTTGGTGCTCAAATTTTGCGTGGCCGCTTTATCTGACCCCAGGAACATCCTATGCGATTTCCGAAAAATTTTGTTCCGGGACCCAGGAATACCGAAAAACCGTGTATTATACACTTCAATTTCAGCCGTTCGGGAGGTCGTACCGGACCCGGTTTCTTTTTCTTCCGGTTTTTCAACCACGCGTCCTAGCTCATTTCAGGAGTTAACCTGTTCGATTTCAGCCTCAAATAACGAGTTTTAACGCATTTTTCACGATAATCCTAGTTTCGGCGAATGCTGGTTTCTGGCACACCGGCACCCCCAAATGTCTTCCGTAGGTGCTCAAATTTTGCGTGGCCGCTTTATCTGACTGACCCTAGGAACATCCTATGCGATTTCCGGAGAATTTTGTTCCGGGACCCCGGAATCCCGAAAAACCGTGTATTATACACTTCAATTTCAACCGTTCGGGAGGTCGTACCGGACCATGTTTTTGTCCCTGTTATTCAACCACACGTCCTAGCTCATTTCAGGAGTTAAATTCTTTGATTTCAGCCTTAAATAACGAGTTTTAACGCATTTTTCACGATAATCCGAGTTTCGGCGAATGCTGGTTTCTAGCACACCGGCACCCCCAAATGTCTTCCGTTGGTGCTCAAATTTTGCGTGGTCGCTTTATCTGACCCCCGGAACATCCTATGCGATTTCCGGAGAATTTTGTTCCGGGATCCCAGAATCCCGAAAAACCGTGTATTATACACTTTAATTTCAGCCGTTCGGGAGGCCGTACCGGACCCGGTTTCTTTTTCCTCCCTGTTTGTCAATCACGCGTCCTAGCCCATTTCAGGAGTTAACCTGTTCGATTTCAGCCTCAAATAACGAGTTTCAACGCATTTTTCACGATAATCCGAGTTTCGGCGAATGCTGGTTTCTAGCACACCAACACCCCCAAATGTCTTCCGTTGGTGCTCAAATTTTGCGTGACCGCTCTATCTGACCCCAAGAACATCCTATGCGATTTCCGGAGAATTTTGTTCTGGGACCTCGGAATCCCGAAAAATCGTATATTATACACTTCAATTTCAGCCGTTCGGGAGGTCGTACAGGAGCTGGTTTCTTGCACACCGCCACCCCCAAATGTCTTCCGTTGGGGCTCAAATTTTGCATGGCCGCTTTATCTGACCCCAGGAACATCCTATGCGATTTCCGGAGAATTTTGTTCCGGGACCCAGGAATCCCGAAAAACCGTGTATTTATACACTTCAATTTCAGCCGTTCGGAAGGTCGTACCGGACCCGGTTTCTTTTTCTCCCGGTTTTTCAACCACGTGTCCTAGCTCATTTCAGGAGTTAACTTGTTTGATTTCAGCCTCAAATAACGAGTTTTAACGCATTTTTCACGATAATCCGAGTTTCGGCGAATGCTGGTTTCTGGCACACCGGCAACCCCAAATGTCTTCCATTGGTGCTCAAATTTTGCGTGGCCTCTTTATCTGACCCCAGGAACATCCTATGCGATTTCCGGAGAATTTTGTTCCGGGACCCCGGAATCCCGAAAAACCGTGTATTATACACTTAAATTTCAGCCGTTCGGGAGGTCGTACCGGACCCGGTTTCTTTTTCTCCCTGTTTTTCAATCACGCGTCCTAGTTCATTTCAGGAGTTAACCTATTCGATTTCAGACTCAAATAACGAGTTTTAACGCATTTTTGACGATAATCCGAGTTTCGGCGAATGCTGGTTTCTAGCACACCGGCACCCCCAAATGTCTTCCGTTGGTGCTCAAATTTTGCGTGGTCGCTTTATCTGACCCCAGGAACATCCTATACGATTTCCGGAGAATTTTGTTCCGGGATCCCTAATCCAAAAACGTGTATTATACCCTTTAATTTCACCGTTCGGGAGGTCGTGCGGACCCGGTTTCTTTTTCTCCCTGTTTGTCAATCACGCGTCCTAGCCCATTTCAGGAGTTAACCTGTTCGATTTCAGCCTCAAATAACGAGTTTTAACGCATTTTTCACGATAATCCGAGTTTCGGCGAATGCTGGTTTCTAGCACACCGACACCCCCAAATGTCTTCCGTTGGTGCTCAAATTTTGCGTGACCGCTTTATCTGACCCCAAGAACATCCTATGCGATTTCCGGAGAATTTTGTTCCGGGACCTCGGAATCCCGAAAAATCGTGTATTATACCCTTTAATTTCAGCCGTTCGGGAGGTCGTACCGGACCCGGTTTCTTTTTCTCCCTGTTTGTCAATCACGCGTCCTAGCCCATTTCAGGAGTTTACCTGTTCGATTTCAGCCTCAAATAACGAGTTTTAACGCATTTTTCACCATAATCCGAGTTTCGGCGAATGCTGGTGTCTAGCACACCAACACCCCCAAATGTCTTTCGATGGTGCTCAAATTTTGCGTGACCGCTCTATCTGACCCCAAGAACATCCTATGCGATTTCCGGAGAATTTTGTTCTGGGACCTCGGAATCCCGAAAAATCGTGTATTATACACTTCAATTTCAATAGTTCGGAGGTCGTACAAGAGCCGGTTTCGCACACCGCACCCCCAAATGTCTTCCGTTGGTGCTCAAATTTTGCGTGGCCGCTTTATCTGACCCCAGGAACATCCTATGCGATTTCCGGAAAATTTTGTTCCGGGACCCAGGAATACCGAAAAACCGTGTATTATACACTTCAATTTCAGCCGTTCGGGAGGTCGTACCGGACCCGGTTTCTTTTTCTTCCGGTTTTTCAACCACGCGTCCTAGCTCATTTCAGGAGTTAACTTTGTTCGATTTCACCAAATAACGAGTTTTAACGCATTTTCACGATAATCCTGGTTTGGCGAATCTTTGGTTTTCGCCACACCGGCACCCCCAAATGTCTTCCGTAGGTGCTCAAATTTTGCGTGGCCGCTTTATCGATCGACCCAGAACATCCTATGCGATTTCCGGAGAATTTTGTTCCGGGACCCCGGAATCCCGAAAAACCGTGTATTATACACTTCAATTTCAACCGTTCGGGAGGTCGTACCGGACCATGTTTTTGTCCCTGTTATTCAACCACACGTCGTAGCTCATTTCAGGAGTTAAATTGTTTGATTTCAGCCTTAAATAACGAGTTTTAACGTATTTTTCACAATAATCCGAGTTTCGGCGAATGCTGGTTTCTGGCACACCGGCACCCCCAAATGTCTTCCGTTGGTGCTCAAATTTTGCGTGGTCGCTTTATTTGACCTGATGGTAGGGTGTCGCGGTTCCACAATCAAACAATATTTATAAAAGCTCAATACCAAACTAATGAAATGTAGTAGGGTAAGGAGGTCGGTCCCAAGAGATGATGAGGTTAGAATTGATTATAAGTCTCCGTTCTTGTTTTAGTCTAGCCAATTAATAATGAGATTAATGTTGGAAATATTCTAAAAGTAATTAAAACAAGAAATGAATGAATAACTAACAAGTAAACAATGAAAGTAGATATAAAATGACTAATTAAGGGAGTTAGGGGGATTAAAGGAGTTCATGTATCTAATTGGGTTCTCAATGGGGTTTAAAGATTCATTAATCGACAAAGTATAAGTGTTAATTCGAGGTCTTAATACTCTCTCGAGTGACTAAGTACCCAACCACCCTATTACTCACTCTCGTGACAATAATAAGAAACGGTCTCATCCTAAATGCGTCTAATCAAATCTCGGGTCTCCCACATCGACTCAATAACAAGGTCAAATGACACTAATCGTCATTAGGGTTACACAACACATTAAAGTACCAATTAAGTGACAAATTAACACAAATTACTTAATGATTAATGATAATAATGACTACCCATTAAATGAAATCCCAATTTAATACACTAATCCCTTCCCCCTAACAAATAATCTACTCTAACATAATTAAGGACACAATGGTTAAGCTACCCACTAATAATAAATATGGAATAAACATAATTAAACTAATAAAGTAACAAACTTGGATTGAATTAACAAGTAAGACTAACATAAATAATGAAATGAAAATAATAAGAATAATAAAAAAGGGAGATGAGAAAATTGTACCATATAAAAGAAGATTGCATAAATGGGATAGATCTATAACTTGAATACAAAAAGATTAAACTTTGAACCGAATTGATGAACTAAATTAATCTCTAATTAAACTAATAAGGAGAAGAAATAAGAGGAGGTTTTATTTTTTATACCTACTGTTTTTCTAACTACAGCCGTCTAAAATCTTGTCTGCCTCAGGCTGCGTCTAAAATTGTAAGGTTTTGTCTGCCCCTCAGCATACAAAGAAAGATGCGTTTTATAACATCTCAATACAAGGTATTAAAAGACCAAACGGTCCCTCACTTAAACTCCCCAAAAGGAGTAGATACAAAGGGCAATATCGTCATTTCGCAAAGTAAAGTTGGTCTTCAAATCATTCTTCAGTCAAAACAAAACAAAGCCAGAGTATCAAAAGGAATAGAGTTGTGACGATCAATGGAGGTGAAGCAATCCGATGGCGGCTTAATTGCACTCGAGAATGGAGGGGCGGTGCGGTGGTTCTCCTTGTCTTCTGGACTTGCTGGTTGATGGTGTCGAATGAAGGCGGCTGGAGGTGCGCATCTGACGGAGGAACGGTTAAGTTCGGTCGACCATGGTGGTCGAAAATGGCGTCGGTTTCTGCAAATTGAACCGTGGTGGCTCACCAATCTGGGTTCAAGTGACGGTGGTTGATGTGGGTGGTTAGCGAGAGCACGTCTGAACTGGGCACAAGGAGGAGACACGATGAACTGGTGTTGATTGATGGCTTGGTGGTCGAGGTAAGTGATGGTGAGGTGAGCTTGCTGGTGCGGTGCGAGCAGGGTGGTGTTTGGTTCAATTAATGGTGGATGTGGGTTGTGATGTGTGATGAGTCGAGGGATGTCTGAGGTTGGATTCGGTTCCGATCACGAAATGGAGATGGAGATGGTGTGGCGGAAAATAGTGATGATGAATCATGGTAAATTGAGTTGAGTTTCCTGGAAGTGAACAAGGCCAGGAGGGGGTTTGAATTGGAAATGATGTGAATAATTTAAGGCTAATTTGACATTGAGCTTGAATCGTATTGGGCTACTTAAATCGTCTTGACCGATCTTGACTTTATTACCTACAAAATATAATATAATAAAAGTAGTATCTAATCTACAAAGTTAACATAGTAAACATGAATATTTTATTAAAACTAATAACTTCTAATAAACATATAAAATGAGCTATTTAATCATATAAGCACACAAAATCGAGTCAAAATATGGTATAAATGAGGGGTAAAATGCAACCAAAATGCTACTCATCAAATCTCCCCACACTTAAACCTTACTCGTCCTCGAGTAAGCTCATTAAATAAATTAAGACTCGTAATATAAAAGGACTAGCTAAACTAATAAAATCCGATGAAAGGCAATTAACGGGCCTTCTCCGTCCCTTCAACTCACAATAAAATACAATGAGGTATGTGCTCCGTTGCAAGGCAAGTGGGGGCTTGCGGAAAATTTTGACACATCCAAATATTTAAGCACATGAAAAACACATAGGATGCATCTACAAAAGACGATCCGCTTTCCTCATCTAAGCGGCCGAGTTTTATTTCAAAAATCAAAAGGTCTAGGTCGGGAGATACCGTCTCAAGGTCTCAACGAGGTGTCTACCCCCTAAGAGTGGCTCAAGCAACCCAATACAACAACCAAATGCCAAAGAAACAAATTCAAAGGCGGGAAAAGGGAAGCAAGGCTAAAAGTCCACGAATTACATGACACGACTCAAGATTCAACCAAGAGAGACCCATGACTAAGGGGACCTAGACTACCAACTCCCTCGCGGTTTTCACTCATCACTCATTGAAGAACGGGTGTTTTCATGTGACAAAAAATAACCAAAAACACTCACCTACTACGACTCGTGAAACGTGCCCGCAATCTAACGTGTAATTCTATCCTATGACCATGTGAGATGCAAAAAGGTAGAATGCACACAAGTTGAAACAAAAGGTTATAACGGGGCTTGGGGGACGGGTCGAAACGGGATTGGTGCAAGCACCGTTATGGATAATGAGGGGTTACATATCAAGAAATTGTCAAAATTCCCTTTCTTCCCAACTTATTACAACAAATGAATGAATCAAAAAGAACATGATATTAGTTGCCTAAATCACACAAAAATTTGAAAATCCGACTCATTTGGAAAAACATCATTTCCCCTTTATTTTGCAACGCCTTTTTCTACTCCTTTAATGATGCATAAGGAGTGTTGCTCGGCTTTTTCTCATCAAACATAATTCAAATACATAACAAGTAAATTTCTTTTCTTTTCATATTTCTTTTCTTTTCTATTTTTCTTTTCTTTTCTTTTCTTTTTCAAAACCTCTTTATTCAATTTCTTGCCAAATATAAATACAAATGTTCCAACACACGTGAAGTGAGCTCAACTTCACCAAATTAGGACTCAATACCCCCAACTCATGCAACCACAACCATGACAACTTCTTGATCGGGGAAGGATGTTTTTGGAATGTAGTTGATATAGTAGGTTCCAAATGAAAAGGCAAGGCTCAAGGGGGTTTAAACAAAAGGTTGTCCTAATCTAGATGGTAGAAACAAAGCTTAGTTTGGCAATGTGAGGTTAAAACAAGTATATGCAACGAGTTTGTTTCAAAATTGTGCACAAAAATGAACACCTCATGGTCTAAGGGCGGAATGACACATTTATGCGTATTGAACATGACACGTCTAGCGAGGAGACCTACTCACAATCCTAAACGGAGGTCGGGTATGAATGTACCGACCCATAGGAGGCTCTATACCTCACATTTATGTAGTTAGGTCGAAGTCTAAGCCTAGCCTACGGTCCTCTTGGTCCCACAAGGCGGTCAACACTTTTCTTTCAAGCCTCAATTCCCGTATATAACGAGGAAGTCACAAGGTGCAAGCCAATGGGAGGGGAAAGACACGGCCAAGACAATATCATCATTGAGGGTATCATGCTCCCTTCCTAGACCACATTTTGTTTCAAAATATGTACAAACTTGATGCAAACTGTAAATAAAGCAACAAACACATATTCACAAGATACGAAATGCATTTCTAAGTGCTAGCAACATAAATAAACATGCAACAATTGTCTAAACCTAGCAGCACGTAAGCAACACACACCAAGTTCCAAAATGGAACATCCTCATCAACATAGCCCATCCTCCTCCATATATACAACAATTGTAAAAGAAAAAGAATGGAAAAGGAGAAAGAGATAAGAAAGCTTAAACCGAGCGGTCTTCTAGTCTCCTAATGCCTCAAATGTCCCGTATGTGCCTGCACCACTTGTTAGACAAACATATATATATACAATGCAATTTTTTTTATTTTTTTTGAAATTCTCAAAATTACAAGTATATATAAAAATATAAACAAATATACACAAAGTGGATATTTTCCTTCCCACACTTAAAATTTACATCGTCCTCGATGGAACGAGATGTAGGGAAGAAATAGGAAAAATAAAAGACATGTTTTTGTATTTTTAAATAATAGAATTTCCTCCCCACACTTATTTACTTACATAATTTCCAATGGAAATAAATGTGTGGAGGAAATTCGGAAATGAAATACATGTTTTTGGTTTTTTAATTTTTTTTTCAAAGAAAAGAACATGTTTTTGGGTTTTAGAAAAATTTATCAAAAAGAAAAAGAATGCATTAAAGAGCTTGGGGTGCCTCCCAAGAAGCGCGGTTTTAAGGAAACCACCAAACCTACAATCAAACACAACAAACAAGTGAGTCATTTAAAAATCCCATCAAAGATCTCATTAACTTATCAAAAGAAGATGACCAATTACCAAGAAAGTGATCATATGCAATACAAATCAAGTAAGACCAACCAAAAAGCCAAGAAAGAAGAGACATATTAGTGAAAGGCTTGTGAGAAAAGAAGTGCAAACTAAACAAGTCAATGTCACTCCAAGGTTCATCACTTGATTTCAAATGCGCAAAAGGAGGATTAAAGCTTTTAAAATCATTCAAAACATCAACAACCCAAAATAAACTTTCACTAGGGGTAGTGTTCAAGTTCCCATCAACATCATCACAAAGAAGGGTGGGTGTTCCAATCTCCTCAAGCACAAAGTTCTCATCTAAATCCACATCAAGATTGTTGTAAGTCAAGTCTATAAACTCTTCATCATAAGGCTCATCAACAATTTCAAATTCCTCACAAAAGCTCTCAAGCTTTTCATTTTTCAAAGAAATTTCTACCCTTTCATCTTCCTCACAATCTTTACCATCATTTTCCCTTTCCAACTCAAGAATCACTCTCTCAACATACTCTCTTCCCGACGCCTCATCATCAATCTCAAATGCTACACACTCCAATTCATTCAAATACAATTGCTCAACAACTTTCTCTCCAAGTAAACAATTTGCCTCAATCAATCCATAATCACATTCAAACATCATGACCTCCACCTCACACCCATTACTAGATAATTTGGAATTCACATGGTGTGGTGTAGGTTGGCATAAGGAGTGTGAAAGTTGTCTTGAAAAATGGTGAGGTGGTCCATAAGAAGTGTTAAAGACATGCAAATCATCAACATCATTCACCATATAATCATCCATAGGGGTTTGGGAAAAAGAAGAGAGACACACATCAATGTTATCTCCAAAACTACCACATGGTTCGCAATTAAATGAAAAGGCTTGCATGTCACACACATTCATCGGAAGAAAGGAAGAATGATAAGAGAGAACATCATGCATATCATTATTAACATCATTTATCACATTCATGTTCACAAGGGGTGAGTATGAATAAGGAAGACAAACATTTGAGTCATATCCTAAATCACCACAAGATTCATAAGAAGATGTTAACTCATGCATAACATTAACATTCAAGGGAGGTGAAATTTGATTAGGAAAAATGTTTGGCGCATCGTAATGAGGTGGAGAATAAAGTGGTGTACAAGAGGGATCAAAGAAATGCAAGTTATCAACATCACTTATCAAACAATCATTCATTTGGGCTTGGATAGTATAGGAAGGGCACAAGTTAAAACTATCTTCAAAACCACCACATGACACATAATTTGATGAAGAAACATGCATAGAATCCATTGGGTGAAAGGGAGCATGGTATGGTTGAACATTGTGCATATTATCTTCATTATTCATCACATTCATCAACATGGGAGGTGAGGATGCATATAAAGAACAAGCACAAGAATCATTTCCCAAATAACCACATGTATCACAAGAATATGAAAATGAAAATGTATGCACATCCTTCTCAATTATGGAGGGAGGGTTAACACGATTTTGTTGAACATTTTGAACATAAGAGGGAGAATCAACCTCAACTTGTGGTTCAATCAATCGTGTCACTCTCCCAAACCCATAAGTAGCATCCGTCTTAGCCACTTTCTCAAGCAAAGATCTTGCCTCATCATCACCCAAACTATCAAAGGCACCTCCGGCCGATGCATTTATCAAATCTTTAACGGCATGATGCAAATTGTTAAAGAAAGTTTGTGTGATTAGCCAAATTGGGATCCCATGATGAGGGCAAGCTCTCAAAAGTTCATTTAACCTTTCCCAAGTCTCACTTAAATTCTCAAACTCGCCTTGATAGAAAGTAAAGATCTCATTTCTTAGTTTGGCGGTTTTAGAAGGTGGAAAATATTTGGTAAGAAAGGCTTGGACAAGGTCATCCCAAGTAGAAAAAGTGCTAGGAGGGTGAGAATATAACCATTTCTCAGCTCTATCCCCAAGAGTAAGAGGAAAGAGCATGAGTTTTACAACATGTTCGGACACACCATTCTTCTTCACCAAAATGCATTTTCTATTAAACTTCTCCAAATGGTCCAACACATTCTCATTTGGTAAACCAAGAAACACATCTTTTTGAAAGATTTCAACCCAATCCGGATGCAAGTCAATCTCCACATCCTCTCCAATATCAATAGGAGAGGCAAACAAGTTCGGATCGGGTCTACTATGATCACGTAAGGATATGGATGAAGACATTATATAATGCAAGAGACTAAATACAAGACACTAAATGAAAAACTCTAAATACAAGTGACTAACAACTATAACTAAAGATGCAAGTAAACAAACAACATATTTTTTTCTTTTTCAAATATTCATTTTTTTTTTCAAAAGCAATAAAATGAGACTAATCCTAAAACTCAACTAAGACTTATATCTAACAAAGCACCATCCCCGGCAACGGCGCCATTTTGATGGTAGGGTGTCGCGGTCCCACAATCAAACAATATTTATAAAAGCTCAATACCAAACTAATGAAATGTAGTAGGGTAAGGAGGTCGGTCCCAAGAGATGATGAGGTTAGAATTGATTATAAGTCTCCGTTCTTGTTTTAGTCTAGCCAATTAATAATGAGATTAATGTTGGAAATATTCTAAAAGTAATTAAAACAAGAAATGAATGAATAACTAACAAGTAAACAATGAAAGTAGATATAAAATGACTAATTAAGGGAGTTAGGGGGATTAAAGGAGTTCATGTATCTAATTGGGTTCTCAATGGGGTTTAAAGATTCATTAATCGACAAAGTATAAGTGTTAATTCGAGGTCTTAATACTCTCTCGAGTGACTAAGTACCCAACCACCCTATTACTCACTCTCGTGACAATAATAAGAAACGGTCTCATCCTAAATGCGTCTAATCAAATCCCGGGTCTCCCACATCGACTCAATAACAAGGTCAAATGACACTAATCGTCATTAGGGTTACACAACACATTAAAGTACCAATTAAGTGACAAATTAACACAAATTACTTAATGATTAATGATAATAATGACTACCCATTAAATGAAATCCCAATTTAATACACTAATCCCTTCCCCCCTAACAAATAATCTACTCTAACATAATTAAGGACACAATGGTTAAGCTACCCACTAATAATAAATATGAAATAAACATAATTAAACTAATAAAGTAACAAACTTGGATTGAATTAACAAGTAAGACTAACATAAATAATGAAATGAAAATAATAAGAATAATAAAAAAGGGAGATGAGAAAATTGTACCATATAAAAGAAGATTGCATAAATGGGATAGATCTATAACTTGAATACAAAAAGATTAAACTTTGAACCGAATTGATGAACTAAATTAATCTCTAATTAAACTAATAAGGAGAAGAAATAAGAGGAGGTTTTATTTTTTATACCTACTGTTTTTCTAACTACAAAGTCTAAAATCTTGTCTCGCCTCAAAGCTGCGTCTAAAATTGTAAGGTTTTGTCGCCCCTCAAAGATACAAAGAAAGATGCGTTTTATAACATCTCAATACAAGGTATTAAAAGACCAAACGGTCCCTCACTTAAACTCCCCAAAATGAGTAGATACAAAGGGCAATATCGTCATTTCGCAAAGTAAAGTTGGTCTTCAAATCATTCTTCAGTCAAAACAAAACAAAGCCAGAGTATCAAAAGGAATAGAGTTGTGACGATCAATGGAGGTGAAGCAATCCGATGACGGCTTAATTGCACTCGAGAATGGAGGGGCGGTGCGGTGGTTCTCCTTGTCTTCCGGACTTGCTTTGGTTGATGGTGTCGAATGAAGGCGGCCGGAGGTGCGCATCGACGGAGGAACGTTAAGTTCGGTCGACCATGGTGGTCGAAAATGGCGCCGGTTTCTGCAAATTGAACCGTGGTGGCTCACCAATCTGGGTTCAAGTGACGGTGGTTGATGTGGGTGGTTAGCGAGAGCACGTCCGAATCTGGGCACAAGGAGGAGACACGATGAACTGGTGTTGATTGATGGCTTGGTGGTCGAGGTAAGTGATGGTGAGGTGAGCTTGCTGGTGCGGTGCGAGCAGGGTGGTGTTTGGTTCAATTAATGGTGGATGTGGGTTGTGATGTGTGATGAGTCGAGGGATGTCTGAGGTTGGATTCGGTTCCGATAACGAAATGGAGATGGAGATGGTGTGGCGGAAAATAGTGATGATGAATCATGGTAAATTGAGTTGAGTTTCCTGGAAGTGAACAAGGCCAGGAGGGGGTTTGAATTGGAAATGATGTGAATAATTTAAGGCTAATTTGACATTGAGCTTGAATCGTATTGGGCTACTTAAATCGTCTTGACCGATCTTGACTTTATTACCTACAAAATATAATATAATAAAAGTAGTATCTAATCTACAAAGTTAACATAGTAAACATGAATATTTTATTAAAACTAATAACTTCTAATAAACATATAAAATGAGCTATTTAATCATATAAGCACACAAAATCGAGTCACAATATGGTATAAATGAGGGGTAAAACGCAACCAAAATGCTACTCATCATGACCCCAGGAACATCCTATGCGATTTCCGGAGAATTTTGTTCCGGGATCCCGGAATCCCGAAAAACCGTGTATTATACACTTTAATTTCAGCCGTTCGGGAGGTCGTAACGGACCCGGTTTCTTTTTCTCCCTGTTTGTCAATCACGCGTCCTAGCCCATTTCGGGAGTTAACCTGTTCGATTTCAGCCTCAAATAACGAGTTTTAACGCATTTTTCACGATAATCCGAGTTTCGGCGAATGCTGGTTTCTAGCACACCGACACCCCCAAATGTCTTCCGTTGGTGCTCAAATTTTGCATGACCGCTTTATCTGACCCCAAGAACATCCTATGCGATTTCCGGAGAATTTTGTTCTAGGACCTCGGAATCCCGAAAAATCGTGTATTATACACTTTAATTTCAGCCGTTCGGGAGGTCGTACAGGAGCTGGTTTCTGGCACACCGCCACCCCCAAATGTCTTCCGTTTGGGCTCAAATTTTGCATGGCCGCTTTATCTGACCCCAGGAACATCCTATGCGATTTACGGAGAATTTTGTTCCGGGACCCAGGAATCCCGAAAAACCGTGTATTTATACACTTCAATTTCAAATGTTCGGAAGGTCGTCAGGACCCGGTTTCTTTTTCTCCCGGTTTTTCAACCACGTGTCCTAGCTCATTTCAGGAGTTAACTTGTTTGATTTCAGCCTCAAATAACGAGTTTTAACGCATTTTTCACGATAATCCGAGTTTCGGCGAATGCTGGTTTCTGGCACACCGGCACCCCCAAATGTCTTCCGTTGGTGCTCAAATTTTGCGTGGCCTCTTTATCTGACCCCAGGAACATCCTATGCGATTTCCGGAGAATTTTGTTCCGGGACCCCCGAATCCCGAAAAACCGTGTATTATACACTTCAATTTCAGCCGTTCGGGAGGTCGTACCGGACCCGATTTCTTTTTCTCCCTGTTTTTCAATCACGCGTCCTAGCTCATTTCAGGAGTTAACCTATTCGATTTCAGCCTCAAATAACGAGTTTTAACGCATTTTTCACGATAATCCGAGTTTCGGCGAGTGCTGGTTTCTGGCACACCGGCACCCTCAAATGTCTTCCGTTGCTGCTCAAATTTTGCGTGGCCGCTTTATCTGACCCCAGGAACATCCTATGCGATTTCCGGAGAATTTTGTTCCGGGACCCCGGAATCCCGAAAAACCGTGTATTATACACTTCAATTTCGGCCGTTCGTGAGGTTGTACCGGACCCGGTTTCTTTTTCTCCCGGTTTTTCAACCACGCGTCCTAGCTCATTTCAGGAGTTAACTTATTTGATTTCAGCCTCAAATAACGAGTTTTAACGCATTTTTCACGATAATCCGAGTTTCGGCGAATCTTTGGTTTTCGCACACCGCACCCCCAAATGTCTTCCGTTGGTGCTCAAATTTTGCGTGGCCGCTTTATCTGACCCCAGGAACATCCTATGTGATTTCCGGAGAATTTTGTTCTGGGACCTCGGAATCCCGAAAAATCGTGTATTATACACTTCAATTTCAGCAGTTCGGGAGGACGTACAGGAGCTGGTTTCTGGCACACCGGCACCCCCAAATGTCTTCCGTTGGTGCTCAAATTTTGCGTGGCCGCTTTATCTGCCCCAGGAACAACCTATGCGATTTCCGGAGAATTTTGTTCCGGGACCCCGGAATCCCGAAAAACCGTGTATTATACACTTCAATTTCAAATTGTCGGAGATCGTCGGACCCGGTTTCTTTTTCTCCTGTTTTTCAATTACGCGTCCTAGCTCATTTCAGAGTTAACCTGTTCGATTTCGAGACTCAAATAACGAGTTTTAACGAATTTTCACGTTAATCCGAGTTTCGGCGAATCTTGGTTTAAAGCACACACCGCACCCCAAATGTCTTCCGTTGGTGATCAAGTTTTGCGTGGCCGCTGTGTCTGACCCCAGGAACATCCTATGCGATTTCCGGAGAATTTTGTTCCGGGACCCCGGAATCCCGAAAAATCGTGTATTATTATACACTTCAATTCCAGCCGTTCGGGAGGTCGTACCGGACCCGATTTCTTTTTCTCCCTGTTTGTCAATCACGCGTCCTAGCCCATTTCAGGAGTTAACCTGTTCGATTTCAGCCTCAAATAACGAGTTTTAACGCATTTTTCACGATAATCCGAGCTTCGGCGAATGCTGGTTTCTAGCACACCGACACCCCCAAATGTCTTCCGTTGGTGCTCAAATTTTGCGTGTCCGCTTTATCTGACCCAAAGAACATCCTATGCGATTTCCGGAGATTTTTGTTCTGGGACCTCGGAATCCCGAAAAATCGTGTATTATACACTTCAATTTCAGCCGTTCGGGAGGTCGTACAGGAGCTGGTTTCTGGCACACTGGCACCCGCAAATGTCTTCCGTTGGTGCTCAAATTTTGCGTGGCCGCTTTATCTGACCCCCGGAACATCCTATGCGATTTGCGGAGAATTTTGTTCCGGGACCCCTGAATCCCAAAAAACCGTGTATTATACACTTCAATTTCAGCCGTTCGGGAGGTCGTACCGGACCCGGTTTCTATTTCTCCCTGTTATTCAATCACGCGTCGTAGCTCATTTTAGGAGTTAACCTGTTCAATTTCAGCCTCAAATAACGAGTTTTATCTCATTTTTCAAGAGAATCCGAGTTTCGGCGAATGCTGGTTTCTGGCACACCGGCACACCCAAATGTCTTCCGTTTGTGCTCAAATTTTGCGTGGCCGCTTTATCTGACACCAGGAACATCCTATGTGATTTCCGGAGAATTTTGTTCCGGGACCCCGGAATCCCGAAAAACCGTGTATTATATACAATTAAATTTCAGCCGTTCGGGAGGTCGTATCAAACCCGATTTCTTTTTCTCCCTGTTTTTCAATCACGCGTCCTACCTCATTTCAGGAGTTAACCTGTTCGATTTCAGACTCAAATAACGAGTTTTAACGCATTTTTCACGATATTCCGAGTTTCGGCGAATGTTGGTTTCTGGCACACCGGCACCCCCAAATGTCTTCCGTTGGTGCTCAAATTTTGCGTGGTCGCTTTATCTGACCCCAGGAACATCCTATGCGATTTCCGGAGAATTTTGTTCCGGGACCCCGGAATCCTGAAAATCAGTGTATTATACACTTTAATTTCAGCCGTTCGGAAGGTCGTACCGGACCCGGTTTCTTTTTCTCCCTGTTTGTCAATCACGCGTCCTAGCCCATTTCAGGAGTTAACCTGTTCGATTTCAGCCTCAAATAACGAGTTTTAACGTATATTTCACGATAATCCAAGTTTCGGCGAATGCAGGTTTCTAGCACACCGACACCCCCAAACGTCTTCCGTTGTTGCTCAAATTTTGCGTGACCGCTTTATCTGACCCCAAGAACATCCTATGCGATTTCCGAAGAATTTTGTTCTGGGACCTCGGAATCCCGAAAAATCGTGTACTATACACTTCAATTTCAGCCGTTCGGGAGGTCGTACAGGAGCTGGTTTCTGGCACACCTGCACCCCCAAAAGTCTTCCGTTAGTGCTCAAATTTTGCGTGTCCGCTTTATCTGACCCCAGGAGCATCCTACGCGATTTCCGGAGAATTTTGTTCCGGGAACCCGGAATCCCGAAAAACCGTGTATTATATACACTTCAATTTCAGCCGTTCGGGAGGTCGTACCGGACCCAGTTTCTTTTTTTCCCTATTTTTCAATCACGCGTCCTAGCTCATTTCAGGAGTTAACCTGTTCGATTTCAGCCTCAAATAACGAGTTTTATCGCATTTTTCAAGATCATCCGAGTTTCGGCGAATGCTGGTTTCTGGCACACCGGCACAACCAAATGTCTTCCGTTTGTGCTCAAATTTTGCGTGGCCGCTTTATCTGACCCCAGGAACATCCTATGCGATTTCCGGAGATTTTTGTTCCGGGACCCCGGGATCCCGAAAAACCGTGTATTATACACTTAAATTTCAGCCGTTCGGGAGGTCGTACCGGACCAGGTTTCTTTCTCCCTGTTTTTCAATCACGCGTCCTAGCTCATTTCAGGAGTTAACCTGTTCGATTTCAGACTCAAATAACGAGTTTTAACGCATTTTTCACGATAATCCGAGTTTCGGCGAATGTTGGTTTCTGGCACACCGGCACCCCCAAATGTCTTCCGTTGGTGCTCAAATTTTGCGTGGTCGCTTTATCTGACCCCAGGAACATCCTATGCGATTTCTGGAGATTTTTGTTCCGGGACCCCGGAATCCTGAAAAACCGTGTATTATACACTTTAATTTCAGCCGTTCGGGAGGTCAAAACAAAATAAACAGACGGATACCACAAACACCATTTTCGTCTACCTTCAAACCAAGATCCCGCCTTCATTTCTCAACCAAATTTCATAATTTTTGTACCATTAGCTTCCTCGTCCTTTTCTCGTTCTTTTAAGGTAAGAAATCTTCTATTTTGTTGAGGTTTCGAAAATACCGTCTTAAAGGACAATTCGATTTCTTGTCTTAATCAACTCGTTTTTCCTTCTTTTAAGCTGAAGACTGAAGATAGGCTCGTGTTTTGACGTTTTTACTCGGATTCGAGAGTAAAAGGTAACATATTTCGAGTTACTCGACGAAAGATCGTCACATGCTTTGATTTTTGTATGTTTGGGTGATTTTTAATTGAGTAGAAATTTTCACATGTTTAAATTTGATGCATGCATGGTTAATTCATGTCTTTTGGTTAGTTTAAGTTAGGATATTAGTATGGGAACGATTAATTAATGTTCAGACGGTCTTATAATGAATAAAAATGGAAAAAAAGAGGAGTAATAGTGGCGGCGGGCTGGCAAAGAAAGCCAGTTTCTGCAGGCCCATGGTGGCCCGGCCTGTCCGTTGCTTGTTTTGCGATTTTTCGTACAATATTGGTCATTTCGGGTTAATTAATGTTAAAGTTGTATAAGTCACATATGAGTACACTTTTAAATTGAATCATACTAGTAGTAGAAATTATTCTTATATTGATAATTATCACATGTTAGGATAGTTCATAAGTTGAAATTGTAATGAATAGGCTCAAGGTAAATTTTATAGCAATAATTGCCATGTTTTGATGATTGTGCCGAAAACTGAGCCTTAGTCCCTTTGACTGATGCGATGTCAATTAATTGAGTGATTGGTCAGCCGCAATTTAACCCGTACCTGTCGCAGGGCTGGTTGCGGGTAAAAAATTCGGTTGAATGAATTAGATAATCGGCCTTTTTCTTGTTTTAGGCCATTTATTATATTTTTATCTCACATGTGTAATTAGTTGATTTAAGTAGCTTCTTATATTGTAGAAGCGGCCCTAGATTCCCTGAAGCCTTTAATATGGTTAATATTGTTAGAATTGGAAATTGGTATTGAGGATTCTGTTGGTTTATCTGCTGAATAGACATTTATATAGCCTTTCATAGGGATGTCAATTTCACCCGCATCCATCAAAACCCGATCCACCCGATCCTAAAAGATGGGTGAAAACCCGATTTAAATGGATGATGGATGGATGACGGATGAAACAGATGATGGATGACGGATGGGTTGGATGAAGAAATTCCACCCGCCATCCACCCGCCATCCATCCATCACCCGATTTTATTATTTTATTTTTTATTTTTTTTTTTATATAACAAATTATTGAGATATAAAATATTTAAATTTTCATATTTTTCTACTCTCAATATAAATATTTTGTGAACCTACCCACTAGAAAGTTAAACTAAAATAATTATCTAACTTTATTTTCGTAGAGAAAAAAAATCATAATTTTTTTTAATTTGAAATATATAAATACACAACACCCGTTTATCACCCGATCCACCCGTTTCATCCATGGATGATGGATGGATGGATGACGGATGATATGTTTCACGGATGACGGACGGGTTGGATGATATTTTAAAAGGACGGATGGATGACGGATGAGGCTTCACCCGACCCGAACCCGATCCATTGACATCCCTAGCCTTTCACATGATAGAATGTTAGCAATTAGGTTGGTAAGTTGGACTTTTTGTCCTCTTATGGTTAAGTGAGTGTCTTACTTGTCTTGTGTGGTGTGGGCTAAAGTATTCAAGCTGGGACTAGCTGGGACTAGGTCCTTGGTGAGTATTTCGGCCTTCATCATAGATAGGTCTTTATAGTCTTTGACGAGTATATGTTCACTGCTTGATAGCCTTTGTGTTCCTGACTAGTGGATTTATATCCAAGTTGGGGCATGACCTCAGTTACTTATTTTGATAGTAAGTGGTCAGCTTAAGTACTAGCCAACCCTTTGGTGGACTCCTTAGTTTACTCACTTCACTTTGTTTTAAAAAAAGTTGTGGGTCTTGGGTGCGGTGGTGTGTATCCGCATGTCTAGGTCTGCGCAGATTTTAGGCTAGGGTTGTGTTGTCTCTTGGCCATGTTTTATTAATATTAACCGCTGAGCCAAGATACCGGTTCGATTACCTTCCCTACCTCGTGGTATAGACTCGAGTTACAAAGTGACTATTGACGGTGCTAAGAACTTATGCCTGTCTTTGATATATTGCCCTTTCTTGTTTGATGATTCTATGAATCATAGAAGGTGAGATGCAAGCCGGCTATGGTTGATAGAGTTTGGATTACTGCTTGTTATATGTTTCACATGATAGTTTAGTTTGGTCAGTTTAGGACTCATATGTTAGAATAATTGATAATTGAATTATTTATCATGTTGTTTACATGTTTCATTACATGTTATATTCAATATGACGATTCGTGGGTGGGAGGACTCGGGTTACTCCCCACTGAATTGTGGCTTTCGTGTTTATATAAAATGCGATTGACAAAGTTGTTGATGCTTTGTTGGGGTCACAGACGAGCTAGTGAGCATAAGGAACCTTGGACCTAGTTTTGGCTATTCTATTAGTAAACCTTTTACCTTTTGGTTTTGTATATAATTTGAAGGGACATATGTCTCCCTTTTCTATTTTTGGTTTGTATCATTCTATTTTCTTATTTAGCTATAGCATTGCAGGTTTTGGCACCCGCCTCTTGGGAATGTTGGGAATGTTGTGATTGGTTTAGAAAAATTTTTGAAATTACAGGTTTTTGGCTAGTTGAACCAATTACAAACATATCCTACCAGTTTTTCTGTAGAATTTACGTAAGTAATTAAGGCTAGATTTAAGGGTGTCACAGTTGGTATCAGAGCTTGTTGCTCCCGACGCACGTTTGTGCACCCCACTTAAAAATTACTTGACCTTTAAATAATAAACTTGAGAGATGGGTAGGATGGGTAGACTTAGGACCTTATGTTGTAGTCTCTTTGTGATTGCTCTTTGTTAGGTACTAACATGTTTGTTGATTGTCATTTTATAATTGTTGTGCCCTTGGATCAATAACCGTGAACTTATCGACGTGAAGATCAAGACATGATGCCTATTGCCAGAAATTGAAGATTTGTTCAACTTTGAAGAATGCTTCTACCTCCTCGAAGATGTTTCTCATTCTTTCTGTACTTTGCCCTGTTCTTTACTTCTTAAAGCTTATTCCTTCTTCTAAATCCTCTTTTCTTTCTCCTTGTGAGTCACTCTTGTAATTCCTAACTTGTCTTTTGTTCCTTGCTTATCCTTCCTTAACGCCTTTTGATAATACTATTTATTTTGAGAAATGTTGACCTTGGTTGGAAATTATGACCTTTGAAGGGATTGTTTGTGTTTGACCCTTTAATGGTTTTGAGAGGATTTGATGTTGGAAAAACTTAGGTAGTGTGATGAGACATACTTGATGGTTCTTATACCTATAGATCCTTGATAAAGTGAGTACGTTGGATTGGTGGATTTTGTGTGTCAAGTGTGAGTTGCATTGGTTACTAAGGTTATGGAACATGGCATTGTTGTTTATGTTTGGGATACTAGTGCCTAGTACTTGACTTAAATGGATGAAACTGAATGGTGGATTTGAGGATATAGGATTGACTAAGTAGTCGAGTTTGTGATTGGCTTCCATAATCACTTTGGACATGAGAGTTTGATAATGTGTATGACCATATGAGAAAAGCTAATGGTGGGATTATTAGTTGGTTTTAGTGAGTGATATTGATTACTACTTGAGGTATGGTATGAGAGTGAGAGTAAGCTACATTATTGGGAAGTTTTAGCACTTGTTTTGGGAACTAGAAAGGGTAACGGTATGGTTGACACCAATTGTTAGGTTAAGGAACATAGTTTCAATTTATGGTTTTAGGAACTTTGAGGTGATAAAGTGTTGTTACAATTAAGACCTTGTTTCCGGGGAATTTGATGGTAAGTAAGTTTTATGATGTCAAATTTGAAAGAATACTCCTTGGGATGTTGATGACCATAATGAATTGGTGATGTGATTTAGTAGTAGTTGGCTCTTGAGAGTTCTTGAGTTGAGAGAGACTTAGTATTGAGAAGAATTTGTTAACCCTATAGTTTTATAGACCTTGAGGTAGCATTGAGTACTTGAGATGATGGGATGATGTTGTAGCTGAGTGTAGTTCCGCTTTTGGGAATCCTTAATAAGTAAAAGGATAGAGAAACTTGAGATCCTATGATTTTTTTTTTCAGATTTTGGGGTTGGTATGTTACTACCTTGTTTTGAAATAAGAACCTTGTGGAATATTTGAGGAACCTTCTCTTGGAGTTTAGAGCTTGGTATTGGGATTCTTGATTGAAGGTTTACTTTTTGAGGAACCCATAGTTGACACTAGTTGGATACGAATATAGCTTTGTTGGAAGCCTTGACCTTAGGCTTGTGAAATTGTTTCTGGATGTTTGAGGATTTGGAGCGATGAGATCACACTTATAGTGGAGTACCTTGTTTCAGGGAATAGATTAGGATGAGGTAACATAAGCGATTGAGGAAACCCTTGGGAGTGATGTGGTTATGAGTTTTGTTGTTAGGAAGTTTTCGGAACCGTTTTGAGTGATGTTGTTGTTGGAGATAAGAGTGTCTGGCGTTTCCCTGTTGTCTTATTTCCCTTTCTTCCCGATCATAAGCGTTACCGTTCATACCTCATTTCCTTACTTCATCACACTCCTCTCATAAGTTTGATGTGAGTAACCTATGAAACTCCATCTTTGACCCCCTGTTAGGTTCGACTTCAATTCTTACCCCATGAAATTCATCATAGCTCTTTTGATTAGTTAAGTTTGAATCCTTTTTGCATACTTGCACCTATGATGTTTAAGTTACTTTTCACTTCGTGAAATTTCTAAACATTTTAAGCTACCAGTTTTGATTCGCTGTTAAAAGTTTATGATACTTTTGCAAAACCTTACCCATTTTAAAGGTTTGAAAATGAAAATTTGATTTAATTCCCTATTCCTTCCTTGAATATAAACTCATTTATCGTAATTTTAATTACTAAACCCGAGATTTCGTTAAGTTTTGTCAATTTCTGTTAACTTTGATCTATTTATGACTTCTTTGTGAAAGTTTAATGTTACATTTTCAGGGATTTGACCCCCATTTGGGTTTAAAAGTGAAACCTTTATTTCTATTTTGGCTTTTTGCAAAAGAAAATTTGAGTAAATTACCTTTATCTTATTTTGATTTTAACATTGATCGGATGTTAGAACTAGTTATTGGAGACGTTTGATAACTTGTTCTACGCTTGTCGGCGAATAGTTTTTGTTTTAAATTTGTTTCTGACTTGGAAAGTTAGCGTACTTGTGTGCACGACAAGAGCAATTCCGTTCCATGAATGAGACTTATATTTTTGAAAACTCTTCATTAATGTTTTTGAAGATATTTTGATTTTTGATTTATACAAATGATTTGCTTTTGACCTTATATTTGATTTGGAATGTGATGTTCTTGAATACGTAACGAGAACACTTCCGTTCCTTTGATGAGAATCTGGTTCTGTTGGAAAATTTTATTTCAAACTTTTGAAAGAATTCTAATTCTTACGATAAGTAACCTTTTAAATGTTTTGGTTACCAAGTCCAAAGTTCCAATTTTGTTTTATATGACCTTTCATTTCTACTTTCAAGTTTCGAGGACGAAACTTTTTAAAAGATGGGGTGATTGTAACACCCGCGAATTTCCCATTTTGACATTTAAAATTTATTAAACCGTTTAATCACTTTATTATATATTTTTGAATTATTCAATTTAATTAATTTTATGTCAAACACGATTTTTATAAACATATTATATAAAAGCTCGTTTATATAAAAATACGTACGATTAAATTATAATTTTAAGGCATGATTTATATAATAATAAATATATACGCATTTTTGGTCGGACAATAATAGTGACAGCAATAATGATAATTCCCTTCTTAATTTCCGTCTAGCTATAGACCGTCACATTTCCACTTGTGAGACCAATCTTTTCTCGACCTATCTTATATCGACAACACACTCACCTACTCTATTACACTCTACCTTTATATAATCATTATTATTATATATTTTATATAATTCTTTTATTACTATTATTATTATATGTTATTATTTTTAATACTTTGTGGTTAGTGGCTTAGTGCTTCCGTGGACCCCACCCCATGCTTTCCTCTTTGTTTCTTTTCTCTTCTTCCTGCGCACAAACCCAAAGCAATTAGTACTATTATTATAATTATTACAATCAGTCTCCCTTGTGGCGGATATTTTGTGAGATAAAAAGGTAACAAAATGGGTTAGTGGAGAAAGGGGACCATATAAATAGTGTTGTAGAGAGAGAAAAAGTGAGTATTTTGTAAGGTAAAATGATATCCGTCACTCCAAAGTGACGGGTATGTCATGTCTACCGTGAGAATTTGTGTTATTATTATTTTTATTATTATTCTTTGTTGTTGTTGTTGATGCGCAACCCCACCTCCCTTCTTTTCCTCTTCCTTTTCACGAAAGACCTGCAACAACAACAATTCATCAGCATCAAAACAAAATAAACAGACGGATACCACAAACACCATTTTCGTCTACCTTCAAACCAAGATCCCGCCTTCATTTCTCAACCAAATTTCATAATTTTTGTAACATTAGCTTCCTCGTCCTTTTCTCGTTCTTTTAAGGTAAGAAATCTTCTATTTTGTTGAGGTTTCGAAAATACCGTCTTAAAGGACAATTCAATTTCTTGTCTTAATCAACTCGTTTTTCCTTCTTTTAAGCTGAAGACTGAAGATAGGCTCGTGTTTTGACGTTTTTACTCGGATTCGAGAGTAAAAGGTAACATATTTCGAGTTACTCGACGAAAGATCGTCACATGCTTTGATTTTTGTATGTTTGGGTGATTTTTAATTGATTAGTAATTTTCACATGTTTAAATTTGATGCATGCATGGTTAATTCATGTCTTTTGGTTAGTTTAAGTTAGGATATTAGTATGGGAACGATTAATTAATGTTCAGACGGTCTTATAATGAATAAAAATGGAAAAAAAAAGAGGAGTAATAGTGGCGGCAGCGGGCCCGACAGCAGCCCGGCAGGCCCACGGCTGGCCCATGGCTGGCCCGGGTCGGTACGTTGCTTGTTTTGCGATTTTTCGTACAATATTGGTCATTTCGGGTTAATTAATGTTAAAGTTGTATAAGTCACATATGAGTACACTTTTAAATTGAATCATACTAGTAGTAGAAATTATTCTTATATTGATAATTATCACATGTTAGGATAGTTCATAAGTTGAAATTGTAATGAATAGGCTCAAGGTAAATTTTATAGCAATAATTGCCATGTTTTGATGATTGTGCTTGGCGAGCCTTAGTCCCTTTGATGATGCGATGTCGATTAATTGAGTGATTGGTCACCGCAATTTAACCCGCACTGTCCGCAGGTCAGGGTTGCGGGTAAAAAATTCGGTTGAATGAATTAGATAATCGGCCTTTTTCTTGTTTTAGGCCATTTATTATATTTTTATCTCACATGTGTAATTAGTTGATTTAAGTAGCTTCTTATATTGTAGAAACGGCCCTAGATTCCCTGAAGCCTTTAATATGGTTAATATTGTTAGAATTGGAAATTAGTATTGAGGATTCTGTTGGTTTATCTGCTGAATAGACATTTATATAGCCTTTCACATGATAGAATGTTAGCATTTAGGTTGGTAAGTTGGACTTTTTGTCCTCTTATGGTTAAGTGAGTGTCTTACTTGTCTTGTGTGGTGTGGGCTAAAGTATTCAAGCTGGGACTAGCTGGGACTAGCTGGGACTAGGTTCTAGGTGAGTATTACGGCCTTCATCATAGATAGGTCTTTATAGTCTTTGACGAGTATATGTTCACTGCTTGATAGCCTTTGTGTTCCTGACTAGTGGATTTATATCCAAGTTGGGGCATGACCTCAGTTACTTATTTTGATAGTAAGTGGTCAGCTTAAGTACTAGCCAACCCTTTGGTGGACTCCTTAGGGTACTCACTTCACTTTGTTTTAAAAAAAGTTGTGGGTCTTGGGTGCGGTGGTGTGTATCCGCATGTCTAGGTCTGCTCAGATTTTAGGCTAGGGTTGTGTTGTCTCTTGGCCATGTTTTATTAATATTAACCGCTGAGCCAAGATACCGGTTTCCCTACCTCGTGGTATAGACTCGAGTTACAAAGTGACTATTGACGGTGCTAAGAACTTATGCCTGTCTTTGATATATTGCCCTTTCTTGTTTGATGATTCTATGAATCATAGAAGGTGAGATGCAAGCCGGCTATGGTTGATAGAGTTTGGATTACTGCTTGTTATATGTTTCACATGATAGTTTAGTTTGGTCAGTTTAGGACTCATATGTTAGAATAATTGATAATTGAATTATTTATCATGTTGTTTACATGTTTCATTACATGTTATATTCAATATGACGATTCGTGGCTGGGAGGACTCGAAGTTACTCCCCACTGAATTGTGGCTTTCGTGTTTGTATAAAATGCGATTGACAGGTTGTTGATGCTTTGTTGGGGTCACAGACGAGCTAGTGAGCATAAGGAACCTTGGACCTAGTTTTGGCTATTCTATTAGTAAACCTTTTACCTTTTGGTTTTGTATATAATTTGAAGGGACATATGTCTCCCTTTTCTATTTTTGGTTTGTATCATTCTATTTTCTTATTTAGCTATAGCATTGCAGGTTTTGGCACCCGCCTCTTGGGAATGTTGGGAATGTTGTGATTGGTTTAGAAAATTTTTTGAAATTACAGGTTTTTGGCTAGTTGAACCAATTACAAACATATCCTATCAGTTTTTCTGTAGAATTTACGTAAGTAATTACCGGCACAACCAAATGTCTTCCGTTTGTGCTCAAATTTTGCGTGGCCGCTTTATCTGACCCCAGGAACATCCTATGCGATTTCCGGAGAATTTTGTTTCGGGACCCCGGGATCCCGAAAAACCGTGTATTATACACTTAAATTTCAGCCGTTCGGGAGGTCGTACCGGACCCGGTTTCTTTTTCTCCCTGTTTTTCAATCACGCGTCCTAGCTCATTTCAGGAGTTAACCTGTTCGATTTCAGACTCAAATAACGAGTTTTAACGCATTTTTCACGATAATCCGAGTTTCGGCGAATGTTGGTTTCTGGCACACCGGCACCCCCAAATGTCTTCTGTTGGTGCTCAAATTTTGCGTGGTCGCTTTATCTGACCCCAGGAACATCCTATGCGATTTCCGGAGATTTTTGTTCCGGGACCCCGGAATCCTGAAAAACCGTGTATTATACACTTTAATTTCAGCCGTTCGGGAGGTCGTACCGGACCCGGTTTCTTTTTCTCCCTGTTTGTCAATCACGCGTCCTAGCCCATTTCAGGAGTTAACCTGTTCGATTTCAGCCTCAAATAACGAGTTTTAAGGCATTTTTCACGATAATCCGAGTTTCGGCGAATGCAGGTTTCTTGCTCACCGACACCCCCAAATGTCTTCCGTTGGTGCTCAAATTTTGCGTTACTGCTTTATCTGACCCCAAGAACATCCTATGACATTTCCGGAGAATTTTGTTCTGGGACCTCGGAATCCCGAAAAATCGTGTATTATACACTTCAATTTCAACCGTTCGGGAGGTCGTACAGGAGCTGGTTTATGGCACACCGGCACCCCCAAAAGTCTTCCGTTGGTGCTCAAATTTTGCGTTGCCGCTTTATCTGACCTCAGGAACATCCTATGCGATTTCCGGAGAATTTTGTTCAGGGACCCCTTAATCCCGAAAACCGTGTATTATACACTTCAATTTCACCGTTCGGGAGGTCGTGCGGACCCGGTTTCTCTTTCTTCCTGTTTGTCAATCACGCGACCTAGCTTATTTCAGGAGTTAACCTTTTCGATTTCAGCCTAAAATAACGAGTTTTAACGCATTTTTCACGATAATCCGAGTTTCGGCGAATGCAGGTTTCTGGCACACCGACACCCCCAAATGTCTTCCGTTGGTGCTCAAATTTTGCGTGGCCGCTTTATCTGACCCCAGGAACATTCTATGCGATTTTCAGAGAATTTTGTTCTGAGACCTCGGAATCCCGAAAAATCGTGTATTATACACTTCAATTTCAGCAGTTCGGGAGGACGTACATGAGCTGGTTTCTGGCACACCGGCACCCCCAAATGTCTTCCGTTGGTACTCAAATTTTGCATGGCCGCTTTATCTGACCCCAGGAACCTCCTATGCGATTTCCGGAGAATTTTGTTCCGGGACCCCGGAATCCCAAAAAACCGTATATTATACACTTCAATTTCAGCTGTTCGGGAGATCTTACCGGACCCGGTTTCTTTTTCTCCCTGTTTTTCAATTACGCGACCTAGCTCATTTCAGGAGTTAACCTGTTCGATTTCAGACTCAAATAACGAGTTTTAACGCATTTTTCACGATAATCCGAGTTTCGGCGAATGTTGGTTTCTGGCACACCGGCACCCCCAAATGTCTTCTGTTGGTGCTCAAATTTTGCGTGGTCGCTTTATCTGACCCCAGGAACATCCTATGCGATTTCCGGAGATTTTTGTTCCGGGACCCCGGAATCCTGAAAAACCGTGTATTATACACTTTAATTTCAGCCGTTCGGGAGGTCGTACCGGACCCGGTTTCTTTTTCTCCCTGTTTGTCAATCACGCATCCTAGCCCATTTCAGGAGTTAACCTGTTCGATTTCAGCCTCAAATAACGAGTTTTAAGGCATTTTTCACGATAATCCGAGTTTCGGCGAATGCAGGTTTCTTGCTCACCGACACCCCCAAATGTCTTCCGTTGGTGCTCAAATTTTGCGTTACTGCTTTATCTGACCCCAAGAACATCCTATGACATTTCCGGAGAATTTTGTTCTGGGACCTCGGAATCCCGAAAAATCGTGTATTATACACTTCAATTTCAACCGTTCGGGAGGTCGTACAGGAGCTGGTTTATGGCACACCGGCACCCCCAAAAGTCTTCCGTTGGTGCTCAAATTTTGCGTTGCCGCTTTATCTGACCTCAGGAACATCCTATGCGATTTCCGGAGAATTTTGTTCAGGGACCCCGGAATCCCGAAAAACCGTGTATTATACACTTCAATTTCAGCCGTTCGGGAGGTCGTACCGGACCCGGTTTCTCTTTCTTCCTGTTTGTCAATCACGCGACCTAGCTTATTTCAGGAGTTAACCTTTTCGATTTCAGCCTAAAATAACGAGTTTTAACGCATTTTTCACGATAATCCGAGTTTCGGCGAATGCAGGTTTCTGGCACACCGACACCCCCAAATGTCTTCCGTTGGTGCTCAAATTTTGCGTGGCCGCTTTATCTGACCCCAGGAACATTCTATGCGATTTTCAGAGAATTTTGTTCTGAGACCTCGGAATCCCGAAAAATCGTGTATTATACACTTCAATTTCAGCAGTTCGGGAGGACGTACATGAGCTGGTTTCTGGCACACCGGCACCCCCAAATGTCTTCCGTTGGTACTCAAATTTTGCATGGCCGCTTTATCTGACCCCAGGAACATCCTATGCGATTTTCGGAGAATTTTGTTCCGGGACCCCGGAATCCCAAAAAACCGTATATTATACACTTCAATTTCAGCTGTTCGGGAGATCTTACCGGACCCGGTTTCTTTTTCTCCCTGTTTTTCAATTACGCGACCTAGCTCATTTCAGGAGTTAACCTGTTCGATTTCAGCCTCAAATAATGAGTTTTAACGCATTTTTCAAGATAATCCGAGTTTCGGCGAATGCTGGTTTCTGGCACACCGGCACCCCCAAATGTCTTCTATTGGTGCTCAAATTTTGCGTGGCCGCTTTATCTGACCCCAGGAACATCCTATGCGATTTCCGGAGAATTTTGTTCCGGGACCTCGGAATCCCGAAAAACCGTGTATTATACACTTAAATTTCAGCCGTTCGGGAGGTCGTACCGGACCCGGTTTCTTTTTCTCCCTGTTTTTATATAACGCGTCCTAGCTCATTTCAGGAGTTAACCTGTTCGATTTCAGCCTCAAATAACGAGTTTTAACGCATTTTTCACGATAATCCGAGTTTCGGCGAATACTGGTTTCTAGCACACCGACACCCCCAAATGTCTTACGTTGGTGCTCAAATTTTGCGTGTCCGCTTTATCTGACCCAAAGAACATCCTATGCGATTTCCGGAGAATTTTGTTCAGGGACCTCGGAATCACGAAAAATCGTGTATTATACACTTCAATTTCAGCCGTTCGGGAGGTCGTACAAGAGCTGGTTTCTGGCACACCGGCGCCCCCAAATGTCTTCCGTTGGTGCACAAATTTTGCGTGGCCGCTTTATCTGACCCCCGGAATATCCTATGCGATTTGCGAAGAATTTTATTCCGGGACCCCGGAATCCCGAGAAACCGTGTATTATATACACTTCAATTTCAGCCGTTCGGGAGGTCGTACCGGACACGGTTTCTTTTTCTCCCTGTTTTTAAATCACGCGTCCCAGCTCATTGCAGGAGTTAACCTGTTCGATTTCAGCCTCAAATAACGAGTTTTAAGGCATTTTTCATGATAATCCGGGTTTCGGCGAATCTTTGGTTTCGGCACACCAAAGACCCCCAAATGTCTTCCGTTGGTGCTCAAATTTTGCGTGGCCGCTTTATCCGACCCCAGGAACATCCTATGCGATTTCCGGAGAACTTTGTTCCGGGACCCCGGAATCCCGAAAAACCGTGTATTATACACTTCTATTTCAGCCGTTCGGGAAGTCGTACCGGACCCGGTTTTTCTCCCTGTTTCTCAATCACGCGTCCTAGCTCATTTCAGGAGTTAACTTGTTTGATTTCAGCCTCAAATAACGGGTTTTAACGCATTTTTCACGATAATCCGAGTTTCGGCGAATGCTGGTTTCTGGCACACCGGCACCCCAAATGTCTTCCGTTGGTGCTCAAATTTTGCGTGGCCGCTTTATCTGACCCCCGGAACATCCTATGCGATTTGCGGAGAATTTTGTTCCGGGACCCCGGAATCCCGAGAAACCGTGTATTATATACACTTCAATTTCAGCCGTTCAAGAGGTCGTACCGGACCCGGTTTTTTTTTCTCCCTATTTTTCAATCACGCGTCCCAGCTCATTTCAGGAGTTAACCTGTTCGATTTCAGCCTCAAATAACGAGTTTTAAAGCATTTTTCACGATAATTCGGGTTTCGGCGAATCTTTGGTTTTCACCACACCAAAGACCCCCAAATTTCTTTCGTTGGTGCTCAAATTTTTCGTGGCGCTTTATCGACCCCAGAACGTCCTATGCGATTTCCGGAGAATTTTGTTCCGGGACCCCGGAATCCCGAAAAACCGTGTATTATTCACTTCAATTTCAGCCGTTCGGGAGGTCGTCTCGGACCCGGTTTTTCTCCTGTTTCTCAATCACGCGTCCTAGCTCATTTCAGAGTTAACTTGTTTGATTTCACCTCAAATAACGGGTTTTAACGCATTTTCACGATAATCCGAGTTTCGGCGAATGCTTGGTTTACGCACACCGCACCCCCAAATGCCTTCCGTTTGTGCTCAAATTTTGCGTGGCCGCTTTATCTAACCCCAGGAACATCATATGCGATTTCCGGAGAATTTTGTTCCGAGACCCCTAATCCCGAAAACCGTGTATTATACACTTCAATTCCGGCCGTTCGGGAGGTCGTCTTAGGACCCGGTTTCTTTTCTCCCTGTTTGTCAATCACGCGTCCTATCCCATTTCAGGAGTTAACCTGTTCGATTTCATCCTCAAATAACGAGTTTTAACGCATTTTTCACCATAATCCGAGTTTCGGCGAATGCTGGTTTATAGCACACCGACACCCCCAAATGTCTTCCGTTGGTTCTCAAATTTTGCGTGACCGCTTTATCTGAACCCAAGAACATCCTATGCGATTTCCGGAGAATTTTGTTCTGGGACCTCGGAATCCCGAAAAATCGTGTATTATACACTTCAATTTCAGCCGTTCGGGAGGTCGTACAGGAGCTGGTTTCTGGCACACCGGCAGCCCCAAATGTCTTTTGTTGGAGCTCAAATTTTGCGTGGCCACTTTATCTGACCCAAGGAACATCCTATGCGATTTCCGGAGAATTTTGTTCCGGGACCCCGGAATCCCGAAAAACCGTGTATTATACACTTTAATTTCAGCCGTTCGGGAGGTCGTACCGGACCCGGTTTCTTTTTCTCCCTGTTTTTCTATAACGCGTCCTAGCTCATTTCAGGAGTTAACCTGTTCGATTTCAGCCTCAAATAACGAGTTTTAACGCATTTTTCACGATAATCCGAGTTTCGGCGAATACTGGTTTCTAGCACACCGACACCCCCAAATGTCTTACGTTGGTGCTCAAATTTTGCGTGTCCGCTTTATCTGACCCAAAGAACATCCTATGCGATTTCCGGAGAATTTTGTTCAGGGACCTCGGAATCACGAAAAATCGTGTATTATACACTTCAATTTCAGCCGTTCGGGAGGTCGTACAAGAGCTGGTTTCTGGCACACCGGCGCCCCCAAATGTCTTCCGTTGGTACACAAATTTTGCGTGGCCGCTTTATCTGACCCCCGGAATATCCTATGCGATTTGCGGAGAATTTTATTCCGGGACCCCGGAATCCCGAGAAACCGTGTATTATATACACTTCAATTTCAGCCGTTCGGGAGGTCGTACCGGACACGGTTTCTTTTTCTCCCTGTTTTTAAATCACGCGTCCCAGCTCATTGCAGGAGTTAACCTGTTCGATTTCAGCCTCAAATAACGAGTTTTAAGGCATTTTTCATGATAATCCGGGTTTCGGCGAATCTTTGGTTTCTGCACACCAAAGACCCCAAATGTCTTCCGTTGGTGCTCAAATTTTGCGTGGCCGCTTTATCTGACCCCAGGAACGTCCTATGCGATTTCCGGAGAACTTTGTTCCGGGACCCCGGAATCCCGAAAAACCGTGTATTATACACTTCTATTTCAGCCGTTCGGGAAGTCGTACCGGACCCGGTTTTTCTCCCTGTTTCTCAATCACGCGTCCTAGCTCATTTCAGGAGTTAACTTGTTTGATTTCAGCCTCAAATAACGGGTTTTAACGCATTTTTCACAATAATCCGAGTTTCGGCGAATCTTTGGTTTTTTACGCACACACCGCACTCCCAAATGTCTTCCGTTGGTGCTCAAATTTTGCGTGGCCGCTTTATCGACCCCGGAACATCCTATGCGATTTGCGGAGAATTTTGTTCCGGGACTCCGGAATCCCGAGAAACCGTGTATTATATACACTTCAATTTCAGCCGTTCAAGAGGTCGTACCGGGACCCGGTTTTTTTTTCTCCCTATTTTTCAATCACGCGTCCCAGCTCATTTCAGGAGTTAACCTGTTCGATTTCAGCCTCAAATAACGAGTTTTAAAGCATTTTTCACGATAATTCGGGTTTCGGCGAATGCTGGTTTCTGGCACACCAGCACCCCCAAATGTCTTCCGTTGGTGCTCAAATTTTTCGTGGCCGCTTTATCTGACCCCAGGAACGTCCTATGCGATTTCCGGAGAATTTTGTTCCGGGACCCCGGAATCCCGAAAAACCGTGTATTATTCACTTCAATTTCAGCCGTTCGGGAGGTCGTACTGGACCCGGTTTTTCTCCCTGTTTCTCAATCACGCGTCCTAGCTCATTTCAGGAGTTAACTTGTTTGATTTCAGCCTCAAATAACGGGTTTTAACGCATTTTTCACGATAATCCGAGTTTCGGCGAATGCTTGTTTCTGGCACACCGGCACCCCCAAATGCCTTCCGTTTGTGCTCAAATTTTGCGTGGCCGCTTTATCTGACCCCAGGAACATCATATGCGATTTCCGGAGAATTTTGTTCCGGACCCCGGAATCCCGAAAAACCGTGTATTATACACTTCAATTCCAGCCGTTCGGGAGGTCGTACCGGACCCGGTTTCTTTTTCTCCCTGTTTGTCAATCACGCGTCCTAGCCCATTTCAAGAGTTAACCTGTTCGATTTCAGCCTCAAATAACGAGTTTTAACGCATTTTTCACCATAATCCGAGTTTCGGCGAATGCTGGTTTATAGCACACCGACACCCCCAAATGTCTTCCGTTGGTTCTCAAATTTTGCGTGACCGCTTTATCTGAACCCAAGAACATCCTATGCGATTTCCGGAGAATTTTGTTCTGGGACCTCGGAATCCCGAAAAATCGTGTATTATACACTTCAATTTCAGCCGTTCGGGAGGTCGTACAGGAGCTGGTTTCTGGCACACCGGCAGCCCCAAATGTCTTTTGTTGGAGCTCAAATTTTGCATGGCCGCTTTATCTGACCCCAGGAACATCCTATGCGATTTCCGGAGAATTTTGTTCCGGGACCCCGGAATCCCAAAAAACCGTATATTATACACTTCAATTTCAAATTTGTTAGGGAGATCTTACCGGACCCGGTTTCTTTTTCTCCCTGTTTTTCAATTACGCGACCTAGCTCATTTCAGGAGTTAACCTGTTCGATTTCTGCCTCAAATAACGAGTTTTAACGCATTTTTCACGATAATCCGAGTTTCGGCGAATGCTGGTTTCTGGCACACCGGCAGCCCCAAATGTCTTTTGTTGGAGCTCAAATTTTGCATGGCCGCTTTATCTGACCCCAGGAACATCCTATGCGATTTCCGGAGAATTTTGTTCCGGGACCCCGGAATCCCGAAAAACCGTGTATTATACACTTTAATTTCAGCTGTTCGGGAGGTCGTACCGAACCCGATTTCTTTTTCTCCCTCTTTTTCAATCACGCATCCTAGCTCATTTCAGGAGTTAACCTGTTCGATTTCAGCCTCAAATAACGAGTTTTAACGCATTTTTCAAGATAATCCGAGTTTCGGCGAATGCTGGTTTCTGGCACACCGGCACCCCCAAATGTCTTCTGTTGGTGCTCAAATTTTGCGTGACCGATTTATCTGACCCCAGGAACATCCTGTGCGATTTCCGGAGAATTTTGTTCCGGGACCCCGGAATCCCAATAAACCGTGTATTATACACTTCAATTTAAGCCGTTCGGCAGGTCGTACCGGACCCGGTTTCTATTTCTCCCTGTTATTCAATAACGCGTTGTAGCTCATTTTAGGAGTTAACCTGTTCGATTTCAGCCTCAGATAACGAGTTTTAACGCATTTTTCACGATAATCCGAGTTCTAGCGAATGCTGGTTTCTAGCACACCGACACCCCCAAATGTCTTCCGTTGGTGCTCAAATTTTGCGTGACCGCTTTATCTGACCCCAAGAACATCCTATGCGATTTCCGGAGAATTTTGTTCTGGGACCTCGGAATCCCGAAAAATCGTGTATTATACACTTCAATTTCAGCCGTTCGGGAGGTCGTACTGAAGCTGGTTTCTGGCACACCGGCACCCACAAATGTCTTCCGTTGGTGCTCAAATTTTGCGTGGCCGCTTTGTCTGACCCCCGGAACATCCTATGCGATTTGCGGAGAATTTTGTTCCGGGACCCCGGAATCCCGAGAAACCGTGTATTATATACACTTCAATTTCAGCCGTTCGGGAGGTCGTACCGGATCCGGTTTCTTTTTCTCTCTGTTTTTCAATCACGCGTCCCAGCTCATTTCAGGAGTTAACCTGTTTGATTTCAGCCTCAAATAACAAGTTTTAACGCATTTTTCACGATAATCCGAGTTTCGGCGAATGCTGGTTTCTGGCACACCGG
Source organism: Silene latifolia (assembly GCF_048544455.1). NCBI lineage: Eukaryota > Viridiplantae > Streptophyta > Magnoliopsida > Caryophyllales > Caryophyllaceae > Silene > Silene latifolia. The sequence goes on along the minus strand of NC_133532.1, from coordinate 128,034,378 downwards.
CACCCCCAAATGCCTTCCGTTTGTGCTCAAATTTTGCGTGGCCGCTTTATCTGACCCCAGGAACATCATATGCGATTTCCGGAGAATTTTGTTCCGGGACCCCGGAATCCCGAAAAATCGTGTATTGTACACTTCAATTTCAGCAGTTCGGGAGGACGTACAGGAGCTGGTTTCTGGCACACCGGTAGCCCCAAATGTATTTTGTTGGTGCTCAAAATTTGCATGGCCGCTTTATCTGACCCCAGGAACATACTATGCGATTTTCGGAGAATTTTGTTCCGGGAACCTGGAATCCCAAAAAACCGTGTAATATACACTTTAATTTCAGCCGTTCGGGAGGTCGTACCGGACCCGATTTCTTTTTCTCCCTGTTTTTCAACCACGCGTCCTAGCTCATTTCAGGAGTTAACTTGTTTGATTTCAGCCTCAAGTAACGGGTTTTAACGCATTTTTCACGATAATTCGAGTTTCGGCGAATGTTGGTTTCTGGCACACCGGCACCCCCAAATGTCTTCCGTTGGTGCTCAAATTTTGCGTGGTCGCTTTATCTGACCCCAGGAACATCCTATGCGATTTCCAGAGAATTTTGTTCCGGGACCCCGGAATTCCGAAAAACCGTGTATTATACACTTCAATTACAGCCGTTCGGGAGGTCGTACCGGACCCGGTTTCTCTTTCTTCCTGTTTTTCAATCACGCGTCCTAGCTCATTTCAGGAGTTAACCTGTTTGATTTCAGCCTCAAATAACAAGTTTTAACGCATTTTTCACGATAATCCGAGTTTCGGCGAATGTTGGTTTCTGGCACACCGACACCCCCAAATGTCTTCCGTTGGTGCTCAAATTTCGCGTGGCCGCTTTATCTGACCCCAGGAACATCCTACGCTATTTCCGGAGAATTTTGTTCTGGGATCTCGGAATCCCGAAAAATCGTGTATTGTACACTTCAATTTCAGCAGTTCGGGAGGACGTACAGGAGCTGGTTTCTGGCACACCGGCACCCACAAAAATCTTCCGTTGGTGCTCAAATTTTGCGTGGCCGCTTTATCAAACCCCAAGAACATCCTACGCGATTTCCGGAGAATTTTGTTCCAGGACCCCGGAATCCCGAAAAACCGTATATTATACACTTCAATTTCAGCTGTTCGGGAGATCGTACCGGACCCGGTTTCTTTTTCTCCCTGTTTTTCAATCACGCGTCCTAGCTCATTTCAGGAGTTAACCTGTTCGATTTCAGACTCAAATAACGAGTTTTAACGCATTTTTCACGATAATCCGAGTTTCGGCGAATGCTGGTTTCTGGCACACCGGCACCCCCAAATGTCTTCCGTTGGTGCTCAAGTTTTGCGTGGCCGCTTTATCTGACCCAAAGAACATCCTATGCGATTTCCGGAGAATTTTGTTCTGGGACCTCGGAATCCCAAAAAATCGTGTATTACACACTTCAATTTCAGCCGTTCGGGGGTCGTACAGGAGCTGGTTTCTGGCACACCGGCAGCCCTAAATGTATTTTGTTGGTGCTCAAAATTTGCATGGCCGCTTTATTTGACCCCAGGAACAACCTATACGATTTCCGGAGAATTTTGTTCCGGGACCCCGGAATCCCGAAAAACCGTGTATTATACACTTTAATTTCAGCCGTTCGGGAGGTCGTACCGGGCCCGATTTCTTTTTCTCCATGTTTTTCAATCACGCGTCCTAGCTCATTTCAGGAGTTAACTTGTTCGATTTCAGCCTCAAATAACGAGTTTTAACGCATTTTTCAAGATAATCCGAGTTTCGGCGAATGCTGGTTTCTGGCACATCGGCACCCCCAAATGTCTTCAGCTGGTGCTCAAATTTTGCGTGGCCGATTTATCTGACCCCAAGAACATCCTATGCGATTTCCGGAGAATTTTGTTCTGGGACCTCGGAATCCCGAAAAATCGTGTATTACACTACAATTTCATCCGTTCGGGAGGTCGTACAACATCTGGTTTCTAGCACACCGGCACCCCTAAATGTATTCCGTTGGTGCTCAAGTTTTGCGTGGCCGCTTTATCTGACCCCAAGAACATCCTATGCGATTTCCGGAGAATTTTTTTCTAGGACCTCGGAATCCCGAAAAATCGTGTATTATACACTTCAATTTCAGCCGTTCGGGAGGTCGTAAAGGAGCTGGTTTCTGGCACACCGGCAGCCCCAAATGTATTTTGTTGGTGCTCAAAATTTGCATGGCCGCTTTATCTGACCCCAGGAACATCCTATGCGATTTCCGGAGAATTTTGTTCCGGGACCCTGGAATCCCGAAAAACCGTGTATTATACACTTTAATTTCAGCCGTTCGGGAGGTCGTACCGGACCCGATTTCTTTTTCTCCCTGTTTTTCAACCACGCGTCCTAGCTCATTTCAGGAGTTAACTTGTTTGATTTCAGCCTCAAGTAACGAGTTTTAACGCATTTTTCACGATAATTCGAGTTTCGGCGAATGCTGGTTTCTGGCACACCGGCACCCCCAAATGTCTTCCGTTGGTGCTCAAATTTTGCGTGGTCGCTTTATCTGACCCCAGGAACATCCTATGCGATTTCCAGAGAATTTTGTTCCGGTACCCCGGAATTCCGAAAAACCGTGTATTATATACACTTCAATTCCAGCCGTTCGGGAGGTCGTACCGGACCCGGTTTCTCTTTCTTCCTGTTTTTCAATCACGCGTCCTAGCTCATTTCAGGAGTTAACCTGTTTGATTTCAGCCTCAAATAACGAGTTTTAACGCATTTTTCTCGATAATCCGAGTTTCGGCGAATGCTGGTTTCTGGCACACCGACACCCCCAAATATCTTCCATTGGTGCTCAAATTTCGTGTGGACGCTTTATCTGACCCCAGGAACATCCTACGCTATTTCCGGAGAATTTTGTTCTGGGACCTCGTGTGACACCCTCACTTATCGCGGAAAAGTAAACACGTAATTCTAGAATAAAACTGCATGGATATGTTTGTAATAGGTTCAATTGGGTAAAAACCTGTAATTTTAAAACTGAACTGTTATAAAGATATCCAAAAGGGAAGGTGTCAAACATGCAAGGTCCAAAATAAGAGAAGTTATACAAACCAAATATGAGAAAGGGAGACATATGTCCCTAAAATTTATGTGACATAAAAAGGGTTTAAGGGTCACAATGAAATAAAACCAGTCTAGGTCCCAAGGTTACTTTGCTCGCTAGCTCGTCCATGTACCTTATATATGCATCACCTACCTGTCATTCGCATTTTATACAAATACGAAAGCCACAGTCAGTGGGGAGTAACTCCGAGTTCTCCCAGCCACGAAATGTCATAATTAATATAACATGTAAACATAAGAATATGAATACGAATCACACACTGCCTTAGCATATAGATGCTAAGGCAATCGTGCTTATCATGTGAACAACAATATAACGCCACATAGTCCTAGCATGTGAATACTAGACCGACTCATACTACACTATCATGTGAATCACATAACATCCAGGAATCCAAACTCTATCAACCATAGCCGGCTTGCATCTCACCTTCTATGATTCATAGAATCATCAAACAAGAAAGGGCAATATATCAAAGACAGGCATAAGTTCTTAGTCCCGTCAATAGTCACTTTGTAACTCGAGTCTATACCACGAGGTAGGGAAGGTAATCGAACCGGTATCTTGGCTCAGCGGTTACTATTAAGAAAACATGGCCAAGAGACAACACAACCCTAGCCTAAAATCTGCAGAGACCTAGACATGCGGATACACACCACCGCACCCAAGACCCACAACTTTTTTAAAACAAAGTGAAGTGAGTACCCTAAGGACACCACCGAAGGGTTGGCTAGTACTTAAGCTGACCCCATACTATCAAAATAAGTACCTGAGGTCATGCCCCAACTTGGATATAAATCCACTAGTCAGGAACACAAAGGCTATCAAGCAGTGAACATATACTCGTCAGAGACTATAAAGACCTATCTATGATGAAGGCCGAAATACTCACCTAGGACCTAGTCCCACTAGTCCCACTTGAATACTTTAGCCCACACCACACAAGACTCACCACACAAGTCAAGTAAGACACCCACTTAACCTTAAGAGGGCAAAAAGTCCTACTTACCAACATAAAATCTAATATTCTATCATGTGAAAGGCTATATAAATGTCTATTTACAGCATACAATCCCAACAGAATCCTCAATATCAATAATAATCCAAATTCCAGCTAACCGACAATACCATAATCTATGAGAACAAGCTAAAATGGCAAAAAGACAAGAAGACTCAAGTATAAGGCAACCAATTCATCCAACAACCAACATGTGAAATGATAATTACGAATATCAAGGCATAACATAAAACCTCCAATAACAACTAATCTTACCTCAAAGACAAACCCTCGACCCGAGTCCCGACGGGTCATCGGTCAAATCGAGGTCGATGGTTTAAACCTAGTTTGACCAAACTCGTTAAGTCAATAACTGCCCATCTCGAGTCTTGGCCTACTTTGGCCCAAATTACAAAATTTATCACAATATTATTCTCATGCTATTTCTAATTTCTATCATGTAAAAAAAATGAGAGTAAAACATTATCAATCACCTAAACACTTAACAAACAACAAGCACCACATTTACTACTAATGTGACATTAATTAAATCGAGTAACTCGGAATAGTTACCTTAAGCTAGCAAAGAGACAAGCAATAAACTTGAGAAAGCTTCTAAAACCCAAAATTACTCTTCATCTTCAACCACATATGAGTCCCCTAAAATAATTATGTAAAGGGACGATATTAACGAATTATCGTTATATAAAATATGAGACGGAAATTAATTTAAATCAAAACATGTAAACAGAAGACTAAGAACTTATGCCTGTCTTTGATATATTACCCTTTCTTGTTTGATGATTCTATGAATCATAGAAGGTGAGATGCAAGCCGGCTATGGTTGATAGAGTTTGGATTCCTGGATGTTATGTGATTCACATGATAGTGTAGTATGAGTCGGTCTAGTATTCACATGCTAGGACTATGTGGCGTTATAATGTTGTTCACATGATAAGCACGATTGCCTTAGCATCTATATGCTAAGGCAGTGTGTGATTCGTATTCATATTCTTATGTTTACATGTTATATTAATTATGACATTTCGTGGTCGGAGAACTCGAGTTACTCCCCACCGATCGTGGCTTTCGTATTTGTATAAAATGCGAATGACAGGTAGGTGATGCATATATGGGGTACATGGACGAGCTAGCGAGCAAAGTAACCTTGGGACCTAGATTGGCTTTATTTTATGGTGACCCTTAAACCCTTTTTATGTCACATACATTTTAGGGACATATGTCTCCCTTTCTCATATTTGGTTTGTATAACTTTCTTTTCGCGACTTTAGCGATGTTTATAACATGTAAACATAAGAATATGAATACGAACCACACACTGCCTTAGCATATAGATGCTAAGGCAATCGTGCTTATCATGTGAACAACAATATAACGCCACATAGTCCTAGCATGTGAATACTAGACCGACTCATACTACACTATCATGTGAATCACATAACATCCAGGAATCCAAACTCTATCAACCATAGCCGGCTTGCATCTCACCTTCTATGATTCATAGAATCACCATACAAGAAAGGGCAATATATCAAAGACAGGCATAAGTTCTTAGTCCCGTCAATAGTCACTTTGTAACTCGAGTCTATACCACGAGGTAGGGAAGGTAATCGAACCGGTATCTTGGCTCAGCGGTTACTATTAAGAAAACATGGCCAAGAGACAACACAACCCTAGCCTAAAATCTGCGCAGACCTAGACATGCGGATACACACCACCGCACCCAAGACCCACAACTTTTTTAAAACAAAGTGAAGTGAGTACCCTAAGGACACCACCGAAGGGTTGGCTAGTACTTAAGTGACCCCATACTATCAAAATAAGTACCGAGGTCATGCCCCAACTTGGATATAAATCCACTAGTCAGGAACACAAAGGCTATCAAGCGGTGAACATATACTCGTCAGAGACTATAAAGACCTATCTATGATGAAGGCCGAAATACTCACCTAGGACCTAGTCCCAGCTAGTCCCAGCTTGAATACTTTAGCCCACACCACACAAGACTCACCACACAAGTCAAGTAAGACACCCACTTAACCTTAAGAGGGCAAAAAGTCCTACTTACCAACATAAAATCTAATATTCTATCATGTGAAAGGCTATATAAATGTCTATTTACAGCATACAATCCCAACAGAATCCTCAATATCAATAATAATCCAAATTCCAGCTAACCGACAATACCATAATCTATGAGAACAAGCTAAAATGGCAAAGACAAGAAGACTGAAGTATAAGGCAACCAATTCATCCAACAACCAACATGTGAAATGATAATTACGAATATCAAGGCATAACATAAAACCTCCAATAACAACTAATCTTACCTCAAAGACAAACCCTCGACCCGAGTCCCGCGACGGGTCATCGGTCAAATCGAGGCTGACTGGTTTAAACCTAGTTTGACCAAACTCGTGTGGATGCTCAGAACAAAACCTTGAGGTATGGTGGTGCCCTGCCAAAGAGGACAATATCCTGTGGGTTAGGGCCTGTGTCCGCTGCGCAGCTCTAACCTCAGTGACGCGTTTGAGATCCTTGTGTGGATGCTCAGAACAAAACCTTGAGGTATGGTGCTGCCCTGCCAAAGAGGACAATATCCTGTGGGTTAGGGCCTGTGTCCGCTGCGCAGCTCTAACCTCAGTGACGCGTTTGAGATCCTTGTGTGGATGCTCAGAACAAAACCTTGAGGTATGGTGGTGCCCTGCCAAAGAGGGAAGGTGACCTTCCCACATCGGTAGAAGAGGGGAACGAAGCATGGTTTATAATCATGTGGCTACCTCTTCCTAATGTGACGCGTTTGAGATCCTTGTGTGGATGCTCAGAACAAAACCTTGAGGTATGGTGGTGCCCTGCCAAAGAGGACAATATCCTGTGGGTTAGGGCCTGTGTCCGCTGCGCAGCTCTAACCTCAGTGACGCGTTTTAAAGCCGTGAGGGGGTTGTGTCTCCCAGAGCGGACAATATCACGTTAGCAGGTTACCTTGGGTCATTAAAATGGTATCGAGAGCGGGGCACATCTTGAGGTGGGCGCGAGGACGCTTGCCTTCTCCTTTGGGGAGGAGGGAAGGTGACCTTCCCACATCGGTAGAAGAGGGGAACGAAGCATGGTTTATAATCATGTGGCTACCTCTTCCTAGTGTGACGCATTTGTGATCCTTGTGTGGATGCTCAGAACAAAACCTTGAGGTATGGTGGTGCCCTGCCAAAGAGGACAATATCCTGTGGGTTAGGGCTCAGGTCATTGCGCAGCCTCTAACCTCAGTGACGCGTTTTAAAGCCGTGAGGGGGTTGTGTCTCCCAGAGCGGACAATATCACGTTAGCAGGTTACCTTGGGCTGTTACACCTCGGAATCCCGAAAAATCGTGTATTGTACACTTCAATTTCAGCAGTTCGGGAGGACGTACAGGAGCTGGTTTCTGGCACACCGGCACCCACAAATGTCTTCCGTTGGTGCTCAAATTTTGCGTGGCCGCTTTATCAAACCCCAAGAACATCCTATGCGATTTCCGGAGACTTTTGTTCCAGGACCCCGGAATCCCGAAAAACCGTATATTATACACTTCAATTTCAGCTGTTCGGGAGATCGTACCGGACCCGGTTTCTTTTTCTCCCTGTTTTTCAATCACGCGTCCTAGCTCATTTGAGGAGTTAACCTGTTCGATTTCAGACTCAAATAACGAGTTTTAACGCATTTTTCACGATAATCCGAGTTTCGGCGAATGCTGGTTTCTGGCACACCGGCAGCCCCAAATGTATTTTGTTGGTGCTCAAAATTTTCATGGCCGCTTTATCTGACCCCAGGAACATCCTATGCGATTTCCGGAGAATTTTGTTCCGGGACTCCGGAATCCTAAAAAACCGTGTATTATACACTTCAATTTCAGCCGTTCGGGAGGTCGTACCGGACACTGTTTCTTTTTCTCCCTGTTTTTCAATCACGCGTCCTAGCTCATTTCAGGAGTTAACCTGTTCGATTTCAGCCTCAAATAACGAGTTTTAACGCATTTTTCACGATAATCCGAGTTTCGGCGAATGCTGGTTTCTAGCACACCGACACCCTCAAATGTCTTCCGTTGGTGCTCAAATTTTGCGTGACCGCTTTATCTGACCCCAGGAACATCCTATGCGATTTCCGGAGAATTTTGTTCCGGGACCCCGGAATCCCGAAAAACCGTGTATTATACACTTTAATTTGAGCCGTTCGGGAGGTCGTACCGGACCCGGTTTCTTTTTCTCCCTGTTTTTCCATCACGCGTCCTAGCTCATTTCAGGAGTTAACCTATTCGATTTCAGCTTCAAATAACGAGTTTTAACGCATTTTTCAAGATAATCCGAGTTTCGGCGAATGCTGGTTTCTGGCACACCGGCACCCCCAAATATCTTCCGTTGGTACTCAAATTTTGCGTGGCCGCTTTATCTGACCCCAGGAACATCCTATGCGATTTCCGGAGAATTTTGTTCCGGCACCCGGAATCCCGAAAAACCGTGTATTATACACTTCAATTTCAGCCGTTCGGGAGGTCGTACCGGACCCGGTTTTTCTCCCTGTTTTTTAACCACGCGTCCTAGATCATTTCAGGAGTTAACTTGTTTGATTTCAGACTCAAATAACGAGTTTTAACGCATTTTTCACGATAATCCGAGTTTCGGCGAATGCTGGTTTCTGGCACACCGGCACCCCCAAATGTCTTCCGTTGGTTGTCAAATTTTGCGTGGTCGCTTTATCTGACCCCAGGAACATCCTATGCGATTTCCGGAGAATTTTGTTCCGGGACCCCGGAATCCCGAAAAACCGTGTATTATACACTTCAATTTCAGCCGTTCGGGAGGTCGACGGACCCGGTTTTTCTCCCCGTTTTTTAACCACGCGTCCTAGCTCATTTCAAGAGTTAACTTGTTTGATTTCAGCCTCAAATAACGAGTTTTAACGCATTTTCACGATAATCCGAGTTTCGGCGAATCTTTGGTTTCTGGCACACCGGCACCCCCAAATGTCTTCCGTTGGTGCTCAAATTTTGCGTGGTCGCTTTATCTGACCCCAGGAACATCTTACGCGATTTCCGGAGAATTTTGTTCTGGAACCCCGGAATTCCGAAAAATCGTGTATTATACACTTCAATTTCAGCCGTTCGGGAGGTCTTACTGGACCCGAATTCATTTTCTCCCTGTTTTTCAATCACGCGTCCTAGCTCATTTCAGGAGTTAACCTGTTCGATTTCAACCTCAAATAACGAGTTTTTACCCATTTTTCACGATAATCCGAGTTTCGCGAATCTTTTTTTTGGCACACCGGCACCCCAAATGTCTTCCGTTGGTGCTCAAATTTTGCGTGGCCGCTTTATCTGACCCCAGGAACATCTTACGCGATTTCCGAGAATTTTGTTCGGAACCCCTAATTCCAAAAATCGTGTATTATACACTTCAATTTCACCGTTCGGGTAGTCGTACCGGAGCCGGTTTCTTTTTCTCCCTGTTTTTCAATCACGCGTCCTAGCTCATTTCAGGAGTTAACCTGTTCGATTTCAGCCTCAAATTACGAGTTTTAACGCATTTTTCCAATAATCTGAGTTTCGGTGAAAGCTGGTTTCTGGCACACCGGCACCCCCAAATGTCTTCCGTTGGTGCTCAAATTTTGCGTGGCCGCTTTATCTGACCCCATGAACATCCTATGCGATTTCCGGAGAATTTTGTTCCGGGACCCCGGAATCCCGAAAAACCGTGTATTATACAATTCAATTTCAGCCGTTCGGGAGGTCGTACTGGACCCGATTTCTTTTCCTCCCTGTTTTTCAATCATGCGTCCTAGCTCATTTGAGGAGTTAACCTGTTCGGTTTCAGCCTCAAATAACGAGTTTTAACGCATTTTTCACGATAATCCGAGTTTCGGCGAATGCTGGTTTTTGGCACACCGGCACCCCCAAATATCTTCCGTTTGAGCTAATCCAAGTTTCGGCGAATGATAAGTTTTGGCACACCGGCACCCCTAAATGTCTTCCGTTGGTGCTCAAATTTTGCGTGGCCGTTTTATCTGACCCCAGTAACATCTTATGCGATTTCCGGAGAATTTTGTTCCGGGACCCCGGAATCCCGAAAAACCGTGTATTATACACTTCAATTTCAGCCGTTCGGGAGGTCGTACCGGACCCGGTTTATTTTTCTCCCTGTTTTTCAATCACGCGTCCTAGCTCATTTGAGGAGTTAACCTGTTCGATTTCAGTCTCAAATAACGAGTTTTTACGCATTTTTCACGATAATCCGAGTTTCGGCAAATGCGGGTTTCTGGCACACCGGCACCCCCAAATGTCTTCCGTTGATGCTCAAATTTTGCGTGGCCGCTTTATCTGACCCCAGGAACATCCTATGCGATTTCTGGAGGTTTTTGTTCCGGGACCCCGGAATCCTGAAAAATCGTGTATTATACGCTTCAATTTCAGCCGTTCGGGAGGTCTTACTGCACCCAGTTTTTTTTTCTCCCTGTTTTTCAATCACGCGTCCTAGCTCATTTCAGGAGTTAACCTGTTCGATTTCAGTCTCAAATAACGAGTTTTTACCCATTTTTCACGATAATCCGAGTTTCGGCGAATGCGGGTTTCTGGCACACCGGCACCCCCAAATGTCTTCCGTTGGTGCTCAAATTTTGCGTGGCCGCTTTATCTGACCCCAGAAACATCTTATGCGATTTAGAGAACTTTGTTCGGGACCCCGAATCCCGAAAACCGTGTATTATACACTTCAATTTCAGCCGTTCGGGAGGTCGTACCGGACCCGGTTTATTTTTCTCCCTGTTTTTCAATCACGCGTCCTAGCTCATTTCAGGAGTTAACCTGTTCGATTTCAGCCTCAAATAACGAGTTTTAACGCATTTTTCAAGATAATCCGAGTTTCGGCGAATGCTGGTTTCTGGCACACCGGCACCCCCAAATGTCTTCCGTTGGTGCTCAAATTTTGCGTGGCCGCTTTAACTGACCCCAGGAACATCCTATGCGATTTCCGGAGAATTTTGTTCCGGGACTCCGGAATCCGAAAAAACCGTATATTATACACTTCAATTTAAGCTGTTCGGGAGATCGTGCCGGATCCGGTTTCTTTTTCTCCCTATTTTTCAATCACGCGTCCAAGCTCATTTCAGGAGTTAACCTGTTCGATTTTATACTCAAATAACGAGTTTTAACGCATTTTTCACGATAATCCGAATTTCAAATGAATCTTGGTTTTTATTTTAGCACCCCCAAATGTCTTCCGTTTGAGCTAATCCGAGTTTCGGCGAATGCTGGTTTTTGGCACACCGGCACCCCCAAATGTCTTCCGTTGGTGCTCAAATTTTGCGCGGCCGCTTTATCTGACCCCAGGAACATCCTATGCGATTTCCGCATAATTTTGTTCCGGGACCCCGGAATCCCGAAAAACCGTGTATTATACAATTCAATTTCAGCCGTTCGGGTCGACTGGACCCGGTTTCTTTTTCTCCCTGTTTTTCAATCACGCGTCCTAGCTCATTTGAGGAGTTAACCTGTTCGGTTTCAGCCTCAAATAACGAGTTTTAACGCATTTTTCACGATAATCCGAGTTTCGCGAATCTTTGGTTTTTGCACACCCAAGCAACCCCAAATGTCTTCCGTTTGAGCTAATCCGAGTTTCGGCTAATGATGGTTTTTGGCACACCGGCACCCCCAAATGTTTTCCGTTGGTGCTCAAATTTTGCGTGGCCGTTTTATCTGACCCCAGGAACATCTTATGCGATTTCCGGAGAATTTTGTTCCGGGACCCCGGAATCCCGAAAAACCGTATATTATACACTTCAATTTCAGCCGTTCGGGAGGTCGTACCGGACCCGGTTTCTTTTTCTCCCTTTTTTCAATCACGCATCCTAGCTCATTTAAGGAGTTAACCTGTTCGATTTCAGTCTCAAATAACGAGTTTTAACGCATTTTTCACGATAATCCGAGTTTCGGCGAATGCTGGTTTCTGGCACACCGGCACCCCCAAATGTCTTCCGTTGGTGCTCAAATTTTGCGTGCTTGCTTTATCTGACCCCTGGAACATCCTATGCGATTTCCGGAGGTTTTTGTTTCGGGACCCCGGAATCCCGAAAAACCGTGTATTATACACTTCAATTTCAGCCGTTCGGGAGGTCGTACCGGACCCGGTTTCTTTTTCTCCTTGTTTTTCAATCACGCGTCCTAGCTGTTTTGAGGAGTTAACCTGTTCGGTTTCAGCCTCAAATAACGAGTTTTAACGCATTTTTCACGATAATCCGAGTTTCGGCGAATGCTGGTTTTTGGCACACCGGCACCCCCAAATGTCTTCCGTTTGAGCTAATCCGAATTTCGGCGAATGCTGGTTTTTGGCACACCGGCACCCCCAAATATCTTCCGTTGGTGCTCAAATTTTGCGTGGCCGTTTTATCTGACCCCAAGAACATCTTATGCGATTTCCGGAGAATTTTGTTCCGGACCCTAATCCGAAAACCGTGTATTATACACTTCAATTTCAGCCGTTCGGGAGGTCGTACCGGACCCGGTTTCTTTTTCTCCTTGTTTTTCAATCACGCGTCCTAACTGTTTTGAGGAGTTAACCTGTTCGGTTTCAGCCTCAAATAACGAGTTTTAACGCATTTTTCACGATAATCCGAGTTTCCGCGAATTTCTGGTTTTTGGCACACCGGCACCCCCAAATGTCTTCCGTTTGAGCTAATCCGAGTTTCGTCGAATGCTGGTTTTTGGCACACCGGCACCCCCAAATGTCTTCCGTTGGTGCTCAAATTTTGCGTGGCCGTTTTATCTGACCCCAGGAACATCTTATGCGATTTCCGGAGAATTTTGTTCCGGGACCCCGGAATCCCGAAAAACCGTGTATTATACACTTCAATTTCAGCCGTTAGGGAGGTCGTACCGGACCTGGTTTCTTTTTCTCCCTGTTTTCAAATCACGCATCCTAGCTCATTTAAGGACTTAACCTGTTCGATTTCAATCTCAAATAACGAGTTTTTACGCATTTTTCACGATAATCCGAGTTTCGGCAAATGCGGGTTTCTGGCACACCGGCACCCCCAAATGTCTTCCGTTGATGCTCAAATTTTGCGTGGCCGCTTTATCTGACCCCAGGAACATCCTATGCGATTTCTGGAGGTTTTTGTTCCGGGACCCCGGAATCCTGAAAAATCGTGTATTATACACTTCAATTTCAGCCGTTCGGGAGGTCTTACTGCACCCGGTTTCTTTTTCTCCCTGTTTTTCAATCACGCGTCCTAGCTCATTTCAGGAGTTATCTTGTTTGATTTCAGCCTCAAAAAACGAGTTTTAACGAATTTTTCACGATAATCCGAGTTTCGGCGAATGCTGGTTTCTGGCACACCGGCACCCCCAAATGTCTTCCGTTGGTGCTCAAATTTTGCGTGATCACTTTATCTGACCCCAGGAACATCCTATGCGATTTCCGGAGAATTTTGTTCCGGGACCCCAGAATCCCGAAAAACCGTGTATTACACTTCAATTCCAGCCGTTCAGGAGGTCGTACCGGATCCGGTTTCTTTTTCTCCCTGTTTTTCAATCACGCGTCCTAGCTCATTTCAGGAGTTAACCTGTTCGATTTCAGCCTCAAATTACGAGTTTGAACGCATTTTTCCAATAATCCGAGTTTCGGTGAAAGCTTGTTTCTTGCACACCGGCACCCACAAATGTCTTCCGTTGGTGCTCAAATTTTGCATGGCCGCTTTCTCTGACCCCATGAACATCCTATGCGATTTCCGGAGGTTTTTGTTTCGGGACCCCGGAATCCAGAAAAACCGTGTATTATATACAATTCAATTTCAGCCGTTCGTACCGGACCCGGTTTCTTTTTCTCCCTGTTTTTCAATCACGCGTCCTAGCTCATTTGAGGAGTTAACCTGTTCGATTTCAGCCTCAAATAACGAGTTTTAACACATTTTTCACGATAATCCGAGTTTCGGCGAATGCTGGTTTTTGGCACACCGGCACCCCCAAATGTCTTCCGTTTGAGCTAATCCGAGTTTCGGCGAATGATGGTTTTTGGCACACCGGCACCCCCAAATGTCTTCCGTTGGTGCTCAAATTTTGCGTGGCCGTTTTATCTGACCCCAGGAACATCTTATGCGATTTCCGGAGAATTTTGTTCCGGGACCCCGGAATCCCGAAAAACCGTGTATTATACACTTCAATTTCAGCCGTTCGGGAGGTCGTACCGGACCCGGTTTCTTTTTCTCCCTGTTTTTCAATCACGCGTCCTAGCTCATTTAAGGAGTTAACCTGTTCGATTTCAGTCTCAAATAACGAGTTTTTACCCATTTTTCACGATAATCCGAGTTTCGGCGAATGCGGGTTTCTGGCACACCGGCACCCCCAAATGTCTTCCGTTGGTGCTCAAATTTTGCGTGGCCGCTTTATCTGACCCCAGGAACATCTTATGCGATTTCCGGAGAATTTTGTTCGGGACCCCTTTAATCCCGAAAACCGTGTATTTATACACTTCAATTTTAGCCGTTCGGGAGGTCGTACTGGACCCGGTTTATTTTTCTCCCTGTTTTTCAATCACGCGTCCTAGCTCATTTCAGGAGTTAACCTGTTCGATTTCAGCCTCAAATAACGAGTTTTAACGCATTTTTCAAGATAATCCGAGTTTCGCGAATGCTTTGGTTTTAAAACGCACACCGCACCCCCAAATGTCTTCCGTTGGTGCTCAAATTTTGCGTGGCCGCTTTATCTGACCCCAGGAACATCCTATGCGATTTCCGGAGAATTTTGTTCCGGGACTCCGGAATCCGAAAAAACCGTATATTATACACTTCAATTTAAGCTGTTCGGGAGATCGTGCCGGATCCGGTTTCTTTTTCTCCCTATTTTTCAATCACGCGTCCTAGCTCATTTCGGGAGTTAACCTGTTCGATTTTAGACTCAAATAACGAGTTTTAACGCATTTTTCACGATAATCCGAATTTCAGCGAATGCTGGTTTTTGGCACACCGGCACCCCCAAATGTCTTCCGTTTGAGCTAATCCGAGTTTCGGCGAATGCTGGTTTTTGGCACACCGGCACCCCCAAATGTCTTCCGTTGGTGCTCAAATTTTGCGCGGCCGCTTTATCTGACCCCAGGAACATCCTATGCGATTTCCGCATAATTTTGTTCCGGGACCCCGGAATCCCGAAAAACCGTGTATTATACATTTCAATTTCAGCCGTTCGGGAGGTCGTACCGGACCCGGTTTCTTTTTCTCCCTGTTTTTCAATCATGCGTCCTAGCTCATTTGAGGAGTTAACCTGTTCGGTTTCAGCCTCAAATAACAAGTTTTAACGCATTTTTCACGATAATCCGAGTTTCGGCGAATGGTGGTTTTTGGCACACCGGCAACCCCAAATGTCTTCCGTTTGAGCTAATCCGAGTTTCGGCTAATGATGGTTTTTGGCACACCGGCACCCCCAAATGTCTTCCGTTGGTGCTCAAATTTTGCGTGGCCGTTTTATCTGACCCAGGAACATCTTATGCGATTTTCGGAGAATTTTGTTCCGGGACCCCGGAATCCCGAAAAACCGTGTATTATACACTTCAATTTCAGCCGTTCGGGAGGTCGTACCGGACCCGGTTTCTTTTTCTCCCTTTTTTCAATCACGCATCCTAGCTCATTTAAGGAGTTAACCTGTTCGATTTCAGTCTCAAATAACGAGTTTTAACGCATTTTTCACGATAATCCGAGTTTCGGCGAATCTTTGGTTTACGCACACCGGCACCCCCAAATGTCTTCCGTTGGTGCTCAAATTTTGCGTGGCCGCTTTATCTGACCCCTGGAACATCCTATGCGATTTTCGGAGGTTTTTGTTTCGGGACCCCGGAATCCCGAAAAACCGTGTATTATACACTTCAATTTCGGCCGTTCGGGAGGTCGTACCGGACCCGGTTTCTTTTTCTCCTTGTTTTTCAATCACGCGTCCTAGCTGTTTTGAGGAGTTAACCTGTTCGGTTTCAGCCTCAAATAACGAGTTTTAACGCATTTTTCACGATAATCCGAGTTTCGGCGAATGCTGGTTTTTGGCACACCGGCACCCCCAAATGTCTTCCGTTTGAGCTAATCCGAATTTCGGCGAATGCTGGTTTTTGGCACACCGGCACCCCCAAATATCTTCCGTTGGTGCTCAAATTTTGCGTGGCCGTTTTATCTGACCCCAAGAACATCTTATGCGATTTCCGGAGAATTTTGTTCCGGGACCCCGGAATCCCGAAAAACCGTGTATTATACACTTCAATTTCAGCCGTTCGGGAGGTCGTACCGGACCCGGTTTCTTTTTCTCCTTGTTTTTCAATCACGCGTCCTAACTGTTTTGAGGAGTTAACCTGTTCGGTTTCAGCCTCAAATAACGAGTTTTAACGCATTTTTCACGATAATCCGAGTTTCGGCGAATTTCTGGTTTTTGGCACACCGGCACCCCCAAATGTCTTCCGTTTGAGCTAATCCGAGTTTCGTCGAATGCTGGTTTTTGCACACCGCACCCCAAATGTCTTCCGTTGGTGCTCAAATTTTGCGTGGCCGTTTTATCTGACCCCAGGAACATCTTATGCGATTTCCGGAGAATTTTGTTCCGGGACCCCGGAATCCCGAAAAACCGTGTATTATACACTTCAATTTCAGCCGTTAGGGAGGTCGTACCGGACCTGGTTTCTTTTTCTCCCTGTTTTCAAATCACGCATCCTAGCTCATTTAAGGACTTAACCTGTTCGATTTCAATCTCAAATAACGAGTTTTAACGCATTTTTCACGATAATCCGAGTTTCGGCGAATGCTGGTTTCTGGCACACCGGCACCCCCAAATGTATTCCGTTGGTGCTCAAATTTTGCGTGGCCGCTTTATCTGACCCCAGGAACATCCTATGCCATTTCCGGAGGTTTTTGTTTCGGGACCCCGGAATCCCGAAAAACCGTGTATTATACACTTCAATTTCAGCCGTTCGGGAGGTCGTACCGGACCCGGTTTCTTTTTCTCCCTGTTTTTCAATCACGCATCCTAGCTCATTTCAGGAGTTAACCTGTTCGATTTCTGCCTCAAATAACGAGTTTTAACGCATTTTTCACGATAATCCGAGTTTCAACGAATGCTGGTTTCTGGCACACCGGCACCCCCAAATGTCTACCGTTGGTGCTCAAATTTTGCGTGGCTGCTTTATCTGACCCCAGTAACATCCTTTGTGATTTCCGCAGAATTTGGTTCTGGGACCCCGTAATCCCGAAAAACCGTGTATTATACACTTCAATTTCAGCCGTTCGGGAGGTCGTTCCGGACCCGGTTTATTTTTCTCCCTATTTTTCAATCACGCGTCCTAGCTCATTTGAGGAGTTAACCTGTTCAATTTCAGCCTCAAATAACGAGTTTTAACGCATTTTTCACGATAATCCGAGTTTCGGCGAATGCTGGTTTCTGCCACACCGGCACCCCCAAATGTATTCCGTTGGTGCTCAAATTTTGCGGGGCCGCTTTATCTGACCCCAGGAACATCCTATGCCATTTCCGGAGGTTTTTGTTTCGGGACCCCGGAATCCCGAAAAACCGTGTATTATACACTTCAATTTCAGCCGTTCGGGAGGTCGTACCGGACCCGGTTTCTTTTTCTCCCTGTTTTTAAATCACGCATCCTAGCTCATTTCAGGAGTTAACCTGTTCGATTTCTGCCTCAAATAACGAGTTTTAACGCATTTTTCACGATAATCCGAGTTTCGGCGAATGCTGGTTTCTGGCACACCGGCACCCCCAAATGTCTACCGTTGGTGCTCAAATTTTGCGTTGCCGCTTTATCTGACCCCAGTAACATCCTATGCGATTTCCGCAGAATTTGGTTATGGGACCCCGAAATCCCGAAAAACCGTGTATTATACACTTCAATTTCAGCCGTTCGGGAGGTCGTTCCGGACCCGGTTTATTTTTCTCCCTGTTTTTCAATCACGCGTCCTAGCTCATTTGAGGAGTTAACCTGTTCGATTTCAGCCTCAAATAACGAGTTTTAACGCATTTTTCACGATAATCCGAGTTTCGGCGAATGTTGGTTTCTGGCACACCGACACCCCCAAATGTCTTCCGTTGGTGCTCAAATTTTGCGTGGCCGCGTTATCTGACCCTGGGAACATCCTATGCGATTTCCGGAGAATTTTGTTCCGGGACCCCGGAATCCTGAAAAATCGTGTATTATACGCTTCAATTTCAGCCGTTCGGGAGGTCTTACTGGACCCAAATTCTTTTTCTCCCTGTTTTTCAATCACGTGTCCTAGCTCATTTCAGGAGTTAACCTGTTCGATTTCAACCTCAAATAACGAGTTTTTACGCATTTTTCACGATAATCCAAGTTTCGGCGAATGCTGGTTTTTGGCACACCGGCACCCCCAAATGTCTTCCGTTGGTGCTCAAATTTTGCGTGGCCGCTTTATCTGACCCCAGGAACATCTTACGCGATTTCCGGAGAATTTTGTTCTGGGACCCCGGAATTCCGAAAAATCGTGTATTATACACTTCAATTTCAGCCGTTCGGGAGGTCGTACCGGAGCCGGTTTCTTTTTCTCCCTGTTTTTCAATCACGCGTCCTAGCTCATTTCAGGAGTTAACCTGTTTGATTTCAGCCTCAAATTACGAGTTTTAACGCATTTTTCCAATAATCCGAGTTTCGGTGAAAGTCAAGCCGCACACCGCACCCCCAAATGTCTTCCGTTGGTGCTCAAATTTGGCGTGGCCGCTTTATCGACCCCATGAACATCCTGTGCGATTTCGAAGGTTTTGTTTCGGGACCCCGGAATCCCGAAAAACCGTGTATTTTATACGCTTCAATTTCGACCGTTCGGGAGGTCTTCTGGACCCAAATTCTTTTTCTCCCTGTTTTTCAATCACGCGTCCTAGCTCATTTCAGGAGTTAACCTGTTCGATTTCAGCCTCAAATTACGAGTTTTAACGCATTTTTCCAATAATCCGAGTTTCGGTGAAAGCTGGTTTCTGGCACACCGGCACCCCCAAATGTCTTCCGTTGGTGCTCAAATTTTGCGTGGCCGCGTTATCTGGCCCTGGGAACATCCTATGCGATTTCCGGAGAATTTTGTTCCGGGACCCCAGAATCTTGAAAAATCGTGTATTATACGCTTCAATTTCAGCCGTTCGGGAGGTCTTACTGGACCCGAATTCTTTTTCTCCCTGTTTTTCAATCACGCGTCCTAGCTCATTTCAGGAGTTAACCTGTTCGATTTCAACCTCAAATAACGAGTTTTTACGCATTTTTCACGATAATCCGAGTTTAGGCGAATCTTTGGTTTTTGGCACACCGGCACCCCCAAATGTCTTCCGTTGGTGCTCAAATTTTGCGTGGCCGCTTTATCTGACCCCAGGAACATCTTACGCGATTTCCGGAGAATTTTGTTCTGGGACCCCGGAATTCCGAAAAATCGTGTATACACTTCAATTTCAGCCGTTCGGGAGGTCGTTCCGGACCCGGTTTATTTTTCTCCCTGTTTTTCAATCACGCGTCCTAGCTCATTTCAGGAGTTAACCTGTTCGATTTCAGCCTCAAATAACGAGTTTTAACGCATTTTTCACGATAATCCGAGTTTCGGCGAATGTTGGTTTCTGGCACACCGACACCCCCAAATGTCTTCCGTTGGTGCTCAAATTTTGCGTGCCCGCGTTATCTGACCCTGGGAACATCCTATGCGATTTCCGGAGAATTTTGTTCCGGGACCCCGGAATCCTGAAAAATCGTGTATTATACGCTTCAATTTCAGCCGTTCGGGAGGTCTTACTGGACCCAAATTCTTTTTCTCCCTGTTTTTCAATCACGCGTCCTAGCTCATTTCAGGAGTTAACCTGTTCGATTTCAACCTCAAATAACGAGTTTTTACGCATTTTTCACGATAATCAGGGTTTCGCGAATCTTTGGTTTTCGCACACCGGCACCCCCAAATGTCTTCCGATGGTGCTCAAATTTTGCGTGGCCGCTTTATCTGACCCCTGGAACATCCTATGCGATTTCCGGAGGTTTTTGTTTCGGGACCCCGGAATCCTGAAAAACCCTGTATTATACACTTCAATTTCAGCCGTTCGAGAGGTCGTACCGGACCCGGTTTCTTTTTCTCCTTGTTTTTCAATAACGCGTCCTAGCTGTTTTGAGGAGTTAACCTGTTCGGTTTCAGCCTCAAATAACGAGTTTTAACGCATTTTCACGATAATCCGAGTTTCGGCGAATCTTTGGTTTTTGCACACCGCACCCCCCAAATGTCTTCCGTTTGAGCTAATCCGAATTTCGGCGAATGCTGGTTTTTGGCACACCGGCACCCCCAAATATCTTCCGTTGGTGCTCAAATTTTGTGTGGCCGTTTTATCTGGCCCCAAGAACATCTTATGCGATTTCCGGAGAATTTTGTTCCGAGACCCCGGAATCCCGAAAAACCGTGTATTATACACTTCAATTTCAGCCGTTCGGGAGGTCGTACCGGACCCGGTTTCTTTTTCTCCTTGTTTTTCAATCACGCGTCTAATCTGTTTTGAGGAGTTAACCTGTTCGATTTCAGCCTCAAATAACGAGTTTTAACGCATTTTCACGATAATCCGAGTTTGGCGAATTTACGGTTTTTGGCACACCGGCACCCCCAAATGTCTTCCGTTTGAGCTAATCCGAGTTTCGTCGAATGCTGGTTTTTGCACACCGCACCCCAAATGTCTTCCGTTGGTGCTCAAATTTTGCGTGGCCGTTTTATCGACCCAGGAACATCTTATGCGATTTCCGAGAATTTTGTTCCGGACACCGAATCCCGAAAAACCGTGTATTATACACTTCAATTTCACTGTTAGGGAGGTCGTCGGACCTGGTTTCTTTTTCTCCTGTTTTTCAAATCACGCATCCTAGCTCATTTAAGGACTTAACCTGTTCGATTTCAATCTCAAATAACGAGTTTTAGCGCATTTTTCATGATAATCCGAGTTTCGGCGAATGCTGGTTTCTGGCACACCGGCACCCCCAAATGTATTCCGTTGGTGCTCAAATTTTGCGTGGCCGCTTTATCTGACCCCAGGAACATCCTATGCCATTTCCGGAGGTTTTTGTTTCGGGACCCCGGAATCCCGAAAAACCGTGTATTATACACTTCAATTTCAGCCGTTCGGGAGGTCGTACCGGACCCGGTTTCTTTTTCTCCCTGTTTTTCAATCACGCGTCCTAGCTCATTTCAGGAGGTAACCTGTTCGATTTCTGCCTCAAATAACGAGTTTTAACGCATTTTCACGATAATCCGAGTTTCGGCGAATCTTTTGGTTTTCGCACACCGCACCCCCCCAAATGTCTACCGTTGGTGCTCAAATTTTGCGTGGCCGCTTTATCTGACCCCAGTAACATCCTTTGCGATTTCCGCAGAATTTGGTTCTGGGACCCCGTTAATCCCGAAAAACCGTGTATTATACACTTCAATTTCAGCCGTTTGGGAGGTCGTTCCGGACCCGGTTTATTTTTCTCCCTATTTTTCAATCACGCGTCCTAGCTCATTTGAGGAGTTAACCTGTTCGATTTCAGCCTCAAATAACGAGTTTTAACGCATTTTTCACGATAATCCGAGTTTCGGCGAATGCTGGTTTCTGGCACACCGGCACCCCCAAATGTATTCCGTTGGTGCTCAAATTTTGCGTGACCGCTTTATCTGACCCCAGGAACATCCTATGCCATTTCCGGAGGTTTTTGTTTCGGGACCCCGGAATCCCGAAAAACCGTGTATTATACACTTCAATTTCAGCCGTTCGGGAGGTCGTACCGGACCCGGTTTCTTTTTCTCCCTGTTTTTCAATCACGCGTCCTAGCTCATTTCAGGAGTTAACCTGTTCGATTTCTGCCTCAAATAACGAGTTTTAACGCATTTTCACGATAATCCGAGTTTCGTGAATCTTTGGTTTCGCACACCGCACCCCCAAATGTCTACCGTTGGTGCTCAAATTTTGCGTGGCAGCTTTATCTGACCCCAGTAACATCCTAGGCGATTTCCGCAGAATTTGGTTATGGGACCCCGGAATCCCGAAAAACTATGTATTATACACTTCAATTTCAGCCGTTCGGGAGGTCGTACCGGACCCGGTTTTTTTTTCTCCCTGTTTTTCAATCACGCGTCCTAGCTCATTTCAGGAGTTAACCTGTTCGATTTCTGCCTCAAATAACGAGTTTTAACGCATTTTTCACGATAATCCGAGTTTTAGTGAATCTTTGGTTTTTACGCACACCGCACCCCCAAATGTCTTCCGTTGGTGCTCAAATTTTGCGTGGCCGCTTTATCGGACCCCAGGAACATCTTACGCGATTTCCGGAGAATTTTGTTCTGGGACCCCGGAATTCCGAAAAATCATGTATTATACACTTCAATTTCAGCCGTTCGGGAGGTCGTACCGGAGCCGGTTTCGTTTTCTCCTTGTTTTTCAATCACGCGTCCTAGCTCATTTCAGGAGTTAACCTGTTCGATTTCAGCCTCAAATTACGAGTTTTAACGCATTTTTCCAATAATCCGAGTTTCGGTGAAAGCTGGTTTCTGGCACACCGGCACCCCCAAATGTCTTCCGTTGGTGCTTAAATTTGGCGTGGCCGCTTTATCTGACCCCATGAACATCCTATGCGATTTCCGGAGGTTTTTGTTTCGGGACCCCGGAATCCCGAAAAACCGTGTATTTTATACAATTCAATTTCAGCCGTTCGGGAGTTCGTACCGGACCCGGTTTATTTTTCTCCCTGTTTTTCAATCACGCGTCTCGCATTTTTCACGATAATCCGAGTTTCGGCGAATGTTGGTTTCTGGCACACCGGCACCCCCAAATGTCTTCCGTTGGTTCTCAAATTTTGCGTGGCCGCGTTATCTGACCCAGGGAACATCCTATGCGATTTCCGGAGAATTTTGTTCCGGGACCCCAGAATCCTGAAAAATCGTGTATTATACGCTTCAATTTCAGCCGTTCGGGAGGTCTTACTGGACCCGAATTCTTTTTCTCCCTGTTTTTCAATCACGCGTCCTAGCTCATTTCAGGAGTTAACCTGTTCGATTTCAACCTCAAATAACGAGTTTTTACGCATTTTTCACGATAATCCGAGTTTCGGCGAATGCTGGTTTTTGGCACACCGGCACCCCCAAATGTCTTCTGTTGGTGCTCAAATTTTGCGTGGCCGCTTTATCTGACCCCAGGAACATCTTACGCGATTTCCGGAGAATTTTGTTCTGGGACCCCGGAATTCCGAAAAATCGTGTATTATACACTTCAATTTCAGCCGTTCGGGAGGTCGTACCGGAGCCGGTTTCTTTTTCTCCCTGTTTTTCAATCACGCGTCCTAGCTCATTTCAGGAGTTAAACTGTTCGATTTCAGCCTCAAATTACGAGTTATAACGCATTTTTCCAATAATCCGAGTTTCGGTGAAAACTGGTTTCTGGCACACCGGCACCCCCAAATGTCTTCCGTTGGTGCTCAAATTTTGCGTGGCCGCTTTATCCGACCCCATGAACATCCTATGCGATTTCCGGAGAATTTTGTTCGGGGACCCCGGAATCCCGAAAAACCGTGTATTATACAATTCAATTTCAGCCGTTCGGGAGGTCGTACTGGACCCGATTTCTTTTCCTCCCTGTTTTTCAATCATGCGTCCTAGCTCATTTGAGGAGTTAACCTGTTCGGTTTCAGCCTCAAATAACGAGTTTTAACGCATTTTTCACGATAATCCGAGTTTCGGCGAATCTTTGGTTTTTGGCACACCGCACACCCCCAATATCTTCCGTTTGAGCTAATCCGAGTTTCGGCGAATGATAAGTTTTGGCACACCGGCACCCCTAAATGTCTTCCGTTGGTGCTCAAATTTTACGTGGCCGTTTTATCTGACCCCAGTAACATCTTATGCGATTTCCGGAGAATTTTGTTCCGGGACCCCAGAATCCCGAAAAACCGTGTATTATACACTTCAATTTCAGCCGTTCGGGAGGTCGTACCGGACCCGGTTTCTTTTTCTCCTGTTTTTCAATCACGCGTCCTAGCTCATTTCGGAGTTAACCCGTTCGATTTACGCCTCAAATAACGAGTTTTAACGCATTTTCACGATAATCCGAGTTTCGAAATCTTTGTTTCGCACACCGCACCCCAAATGTCTACCGTTGGTGCTCATATTTTGCGTGGCTGCTTTATCTGACCCCAGTAACATCCTTTGCGATTTCCGCAGAATTTTGTTCTGGGACCCCGTAATCCCGAAAAACCGTGTATTATACACTTCAATTTCAGCCGTTCGGGAGGTCGTTCCGGACCCGGTTTATTTTTCTCCCTATTTTTCAATCACGCGTCCTAGCTCATTTGAGGAGTTAACCTGTTCAATTTCAGCCTCAAATAACGAGTTTTAACGCATTTTTCACGATAATCCGAGTTTCGGCGAATGCTGGTTTCTGGCACACCGGCACCCCCAAATGTATTCCGTTGGTGCTCAAATTTTGCGTGGCCGCTTTATCTGACCCCAGGAACATCCTATGCCATTTCCGGAGGTTTTTGTTTCGGGACCCCGGAATCCTGAAAAATCGTGTATTATACGCTTCAATTTCAGCCGTTCGGGAGGTCTTACTGGACCCAAATTCTTTTTCTCCCTGTTTTTCAATCACGCGTCCTAGCTCATTTCAGGAGTTAACCTGTTCGATTTCAACCTCAAATAACGAGTTTTTACGCATTTTTCACGATAATCCGAGTTTCGGCGAATCTTGGTTTTTTGGCACACCGCACCCCCAAATGTCTTCCGTTGGTGCTCAAATTTTGCGTGGCGCTTTATCGACCCAGGAACATCTTATGCGATTTCCGGAGAATTTTGTTCCGGGACCCGGAATCCCGAAAAATCGTGTATTATACACTTCAATTTCGGCCGTTCGGGAGGTCGTAATCGAGCCGGTTTCTTTTTCTCCTGTTTTTCAATCACGCGTCCTAGCTCATTTCAGGAGTTAACCTGTTCGATTTCAGCCTCAAATTACGAGTTTTAACGCATTTTTCCAATAATCCGAGGAGTTTCGGTGAAAGCTTGGTTTTCGCACACCGCACCCCAAATGTCTTCCGTTGGTGCTTAAATTTGGCGTGGACGCTTTATCTGACCCCATGAACATCCTATGCGATTTCCGGAGGTTTTTGTTTCGGGACCCCGGAATCTCGAAAAACCGTGTATTTTATACGCTTCAATTTCAGCCGTTCGGGAGGTCTTACTGGACCCAAATTCTTTTTCTCCCTGTTTTTCAGTCACGCGTCCTAGCTCATTTCAGGAGTTAACCTGTTCGATTTCAGCCTCAAATTACGAGTTTTAACGCATTTTTCCAATAATCCGAGTTTCGGTGAAAGCTGGTTTCTGGCACACCGGCACCCCCAAATGTCTACCGTTGGTGCTCAAATTTTGCGTGGCCGCTTTATCTGACCCCAGTAACATCCTATGCGATTTCCGCAGAATTTGGTTATGGGACCCCGGAATCCCGAAAAACCGTGTATTATACACTTCAATTTCAGCCGTTTGGGAGGTCGTTCCGGACCCGGTTTATTTTTCTCCCTATTTTTCAATCATGCGTCCTAGCTCATTTGAGGAGTTAACCTGTTCGATTTCAGCCTCAAATAACGAGTTTTAACGCATTTTTCACGATAATCCGAGTTTCGGCGAATGCTTTGGTTTACGCACACCGGCACCCCCAAATGTATTCCGTTGGTGCTCAAATTTTGCGTGACCGCTTTATCTGACCCCAGGAACATCCTATGCCATTTCCGGAGGTTTTTGTTTCGGGACCCCGGAATCCCGAAAAACCGTGTATTTTATACGCTTCAATTTGGCCGTTCGGAGGTCGTGCGGACCCGGTTTCTTTTTCTCCCTGTTTTTCAATCACGCGTCCTAGCTCATTTCAGAAGTTAACCTGTTCGATTTCTGCCTCAAATAACGAGTTTTAAAGCATTTTTCACGATAATCCGAGTTTCAGCGAATGCTGGTTTCTGGCACACCGGCACCCCCAAATGTCAACCGTTGGTGCTCAAATTTTGCGTGGCCGCTTTATCTGACCCCAGTAACATCCTATGCGATTTCCGCAGAATTTGGTTATGGACCCCTAATCCCGAAAACCGTGTATTATACACTTCAATTTCGTTCGTTCGGGAGGTCGTTCTGGACCCGGTTTATTTTTCTCCCTGTTTTTCAATCACACGTCCTAGCTCATTTGAGGAGTTAACCTGTTCGATTTCAGCCTCAAATAACGAGTTTTAACGCATTTTTCACGATAATCCGAGTTTCGGCGAATGTTGGTTTCTGGCACATCGACACCCCCAAATGTCTTCCGTTGGTGCTCAAATTTTGCGTGGCGCGTTATCGACCACGGGAACATCCTATGCGATTTCGGAGAATTTTGTTCCGGACCCGGAATCTCGAAAATCGTGTATTATACGCTTCAATTTCAGCCGTTCGGGAGGTCTTACTGGACCCAAATTCTTTTTCTCCTTGTTTTTCAATCACGCGTCCTAGCTCATTTCAGGAGGTAACCTGTTCGATTTCAACCTCAAATAACGAGTTTTTACGCATTTTTCACGATAATCAGAGTTTCGGCGAATGCTGGTTTTTGGCACACCGGCACCCCCAAATGTCTTCCGTTGGTGCTCAAATTTGGCGTGGCCGCTTTATCTGACCCCATGAACATCCTATGCGATTTCCGGAGGTTTTTGTTTCGGGACCCCGGAATCCCGAAAAACCGTGTATTTTATACAATTCAATTTCAGCCGTTCGGGAGTTCGTACCGGACCCGGTTTATTTTTCTCCCTGTTTTTCAATCACGCGTCTCGCATTTTTCACGATAATCCGAGTTTCGGCGAATGTTGGTTTCTGGCACACCGGCACCCCCAAATGTCTTCCGTTGGTTCTCAAATTTTGCGTGGCGCGTTATCGACCTGGGAACATCCTATGCGATTTCCTGAGAATTTTGTTCCGGACCCTTAATCCCGAAAAATCGTGTATTATACGCTTCAATTTCACCGTTCGGGAGGTCTTACTGACCCGAATTCTTTTTCTCCTGTGTTTCAATCACGCGTCCTAGCTCATTCCAGGAGTTAACCTGTTCGATTTCAACCTCAAATAACGAGTTTAACGCATTTTCACGATAATCCGAGTTTCGGCGAATGCTGGTTTATGGCACACCGGCACCCCCAAATGTCTTCCGTTGGTGCTCAAATTTTGCGTGGCCGCTTTATCTGACCCCAGGAACATCTTACGCGATTTCCGGAGAATTTTGTTCAGGACCCCGAATTCAAAAATCGTGTATTATACACTTCAATTTCACCGTTCGGGAGGTCGTGCGAGCCGGTTTCTTTTTCTCCCTGTTTTTCAATCACGCGTCCTAGCTCATTTCAGGAGTTAAACTGTTCGATTTCAGCCTCAAATTACGAGTTATAACGCATTTTTCCAATAATCCGAGTTTCGGTGAAAATCGGTTTCGCACACCGCACCCCCAAATGTCTTCCGTTGGTGCTCAAATTTTGCGTGGCCGCTTTATCCGACCCCATGAACATCCTATGCGATTTCCGGAGAATTTTGTTCGGGACCCCGAATCCCAAAACCGTGTATTATACAATTCAATTTCACTGTTCGGGAGGTCGTCTTTGACCCGATTTCTTTTCCTCCCTGTTTTTCAATCATGCGTCCTAGCTCATTTGAGGAGTTAACCTGTTCGGTTTCAGCCTCAAATAACGAGTTTTAACGCATTTTCACGATAATCCGAGTTTCGCGAATCTTCGGTTTTTGCACACCGCACCCCAAATATCTTCCGTTTGATCTAATCCGAGTTTCGCGAATGATAAGTTTTGGCACACCGCACCCTAAATGTCTTCCGTTGGTGCTCAAATTTTACGTGGCCGTTTTATCTCGACCCCGCAACATCTTATGCGATTTCCGGAGAATTTTGTTCCGGGACCCTCGAATCCCGAAAAACCGTGTATTATACACTTCAATTTCAACCGTTCGGGAGGTCGTCTAGGACCCGGTTTCTTTTTCTCCTGTTTTTCAATCACGCGTCCTAGCTCATTTCAGGAGGTAACCTGTTCGATTTCTGCCTCAAATAACGAGTTTTAACGCATTTTTCACGATAATCCGAGTTTCGGCCAAAATCTTTTTTTACACCGCACCCCCAAATGTCTACCGTTGGTGCTCAAATTTTGCGTGGCTGCTTTATCTGACCCCAGTAACATCCTTTGCGATTTCCGCAGAATTTGGTTCTGGGACCCCGTAATCCCGAAAAACCGTGTATTATACACTTCAATTTCAAATTGCTCGGAGGTCGTTCCGGACCCGGTTTATTTTTCTCCCTATTTTTCAATCACGCGTCCTAGCTCATTTGAGGAGTTAACCTGTTCAATTTCAGCCTCAAATAACGAGTTTTAACGCATTTTTCACGATAATCCGAGTTTCGGCGAATGCTGGTTTCTGGCACACCGGCACCCCCAAATGTATTCCGTTGGTGCTCAAATTTTGCGTGGCCGCTTTATCTGACCCCAGGAACATCCTATGCCATTTCCGGAGGTTTTTGTTTCGGGACCCCGGAATCCCGAAAAACCGTGTATTATACACTTCAATTTCAGCCGTTCGGGAGGTCGTACCGGACCCGGTTTCTTTTTCTCCCTGTTTTTAAATCACGCGTCCTAGCTCATTTCAGGAGTCAACCTGTTCGATTTCTGCCTCAAATAACGAGTTTTAACGCATTTTTCACGATAATCCGAGTTTCGGCGAATGCTGGTTTCTGGCACACCGGCACCCCCAAATGTCTACCGTTGGTGCTCAAATTTTGCGTTGCCGCTTTATCTGACCACAGTAACATCCTATGCGATTTCCGCAGAATTTGGTTATGGGACCTCGGAATCCCGAAAAACCGTGTATTATACACTTCAATTTCAGCCGTTCGGGAGGTCGTTCCGGACCCGGTTTATTTTTCTCCCTGTTTTTCAATCACGCGTCCTAGCTCATTTGAGGAGTTAACCTGTTCGATTTCAGCCTCAAATAACGAGTTTTAACGCATTTTTCACGATAATCCGAGTTTCGGCGAATGTTGGTTTCTGGCACACCGACACCCCCAAATGTCTTCCGTTGGTGCTCAAATTTTGCGTGGCCGCGTTATCTGACCCTGGGAACATCCTATGCGATTTCCGGAGAATTTTGTTCCGGGACCGGAATCTGAAAATCGTGTATTATACGCTTCAATTTCAAATGGCCGTTCGAGGTCTTCTCGGACCCAAATTCTTTTTCTCCTGTTTTCAATCACGCGTCCTAGCTCATTTCAGGAGTTAACCTGTTCGATTTCAACCTCAAATAACGAGTTTTTACGCATTTTCACGATAATCCGAGTTTCGCGAATCTTTGGTTTTTGGCACACCGCAGCACCCCAAATGTCTTCCGTTGGTGCTCAAATTTTGCGTGGCCGCTTTATCTCGACCCCAGAACATCTTACGCGATTTCCGAGAATTTTGTTCGGGACCCTGAATTCAAAAATCGTGTATTATACAATTCAATTTCACCGTTCGGGAGGTCGTCATGCGAGCCGGTTTCTTTTTCTCCCTGTTTTTCAATCACGCGTCCTAGCTCATTTCAGGAGTTAACCTGTTCGATTTCAGCCTCAAATTACGAGTTTTAACGCATTTTTCCAATAATCCGAGTTTCGGTGAAAGCTGGTTTCTGGCACACCGGCACCCCCAAATGTCTTCCGTTGGTGCTTAAATTTGGCGTGGCCGCTTTATCTGACCCCATGAACATCCTATGCGATTTCCGGAGGTTTTTGTTTCGGGACCCCGGAATCTCGAAAAACCGTGTATTTTATAAGCTTCAATTTCAGCCGTTCGGGAGGTCTTACTGGACCCAAATTCTTTTTCTCCCTGTTTTTCAGTCACGCGTCCTAGCTCATTTCAGGAGTTAACCTGTTCGATTTCAGCCTCAAATTACGAGTTTTAACGCATTTTTCCAATAATCCGAGTTTCGGTGAAAGCTGGTTTCTGGCACACCGGCACCCCCAAATGTCTACCGTTGGTGCTCAAATTTTGCGTGGCCGCTTTATCTGACCCCAGTAACATCCTATGCGATTTCCGCAGAATTTGGTTATGGGACCCCGGAATCCCGAAAAACCGTGTATTATACACTTCAATTTCAGCCGTTTGGGAGGTCGTTCCGGACCCGGTTTATTTTTCTCCCTATTTTTCAATCACGCGTCCTAGCTCATTTGAGGAGTTAACCTGTTCGATTTCAGCCTCAAATAACGAGTTTTAACGCATTTTTCACGATAATCCGAGTTTCGGCGAATGCTGGTTTCTGGCACACCGGCACCCCCAAATGTATTCCGTTGGTGCTCAAATTTTGCGTGACCGCTTTATCTGACCCCAGGAACATCCTATGCCATTTCCGGAGGTTTTTGTTTCGGGACCCCGGAATCCCGAAAAACCGTGTATTTTATACGCTTCAATTTCAGCCGTTCGGGAGGTCGTACCGGACCCGGTTTCTTTTTCTCCCTGTTTTTCAATCACGCGTCCTAGCTCATTTCAGAAGTTAACCTGTTCGATTTCTGCCTCAAATAACGAGTTTTAAAGCATTTTTCACGATAATCCGAGTTTCAGCGAATGCTGGTTTCTGGCACACCGGCACCCCCAAATGTCTACCGTTGGTGCTCAAATTTTGCGTGGCCGCTTTATCTGACCCCAGTAACATCCTATGCGATTTCCGCAGAATTTGGTTATGGGACCCCGGAATCCCGAAAAACCGTGTATTATACACTTCAATTTCAGCCGTTCGGGAGGTCGTTCTGGACCCGGTTTATTTTTCTCCCTGTTTTTCAATCACACGTCCTAGCTCATTTGAGGAGTTAACCTGTTCGATTTCAGCCTCAAATAACGAGTTTTAACGCATTTTTCACGATAATCCGAGTTTCGGCGAATGTTGGTTTCTGGCACATCGACACCCCCAAATGTCTTCCGTTGGTGCTCAAATTTTGCGTGGCCGCGTTATCTGACCCTGGGAACATCCTATGCGATTTCCGGAGAATTTTGTTCCGGGACCCCGAATCTGAAAATCGTGTATTATACGCTTCAATTTCAGCCGTTCGTTCGGAGGTCTTACTGACCCAAATTCTTTTTCTCCTTGTTTTTCAATCACGCGTCCTAGCTCATTTCAGGAGGTAACCTGTTCGATTTCAACCTCAAATAACGAGTTTTTACGCATTTTTCACGATAATCAGAGTTTCGGCGAATGCTGGTTTTTGGCACACCGGCACCCCCAAATATCTTCCGTTGGTGCTCAAATTTTGCGTGGCCGCTTTATCTGACCCCAGGAACATCTTACGCGATTTCCGGAGAATTTTGTTCTAGGACCCCGGAATTCCGAAAAATCGTGTATTATACACTTCAATTTCAAATTGTTCGGGAGGTCGACGGAGACGGTTTCTTTTTCTCCTTGTTTTTCAATCACGCGTCCTAGCTCATTTCAGGAGTTAACCTGTTCGATTTCAGCCTCAAATTACGAGTTTTAACGCATTTTTCCAATAATCCGAGTTTCGGTGAAAGTCAGTTTTCACGGCACCGCACCCCCAAATGTCTTCCGTTGGTGCTCAAATTTGGCGTGGCCGCTTTATCTAACCCCATGAACATCCTATGCGATTTCCGGAGGTTTTGTTTGGGACTCGGAATCCCGAAAAACCGTGTATTTTATACAATTCAATTTCAGCCGTTCGGGAGTTCGTACCGGACCCGGTTTATTTTTCTCCCTGTTTTTCAATCACGCGTCTCGCATTTTTCACGATAATCCGAGTTTCGGCGAATGTTGGTTTCTGGCACACCGGCACCCCCAAATGTCTTCCGTTGGTTCTCAAATTTTGCGTGGCCGCGTTATCTGACCCAGGGAACATCCTATGCGATTTCCGAGAATTTTGTTCGGACCCCGAATCCCGAAAAATCGTGTATTATACGCTTCAATTTCACGTTCGGGAGGTCTTACGGACCCGAATTCTTTTTCTCCCTGTTTTTCAATCACGCGTCCTAGCTCATTTCAGGAGTTAACCTGTTCGATTTCAACCTCAAATAACGAGTTTTTACGCATTTTCACGATAATCCGAGTTTCGGCGAATCGCTTGGTTTTTGGCACACCGCACCCCCAAATGTCTCTCGTTGGTGCTCAAATTTTGCGTGGCCGCTTTATCTGACCCCAGGAACATCTTACGCGATTTCCGGAGAATTTTGTTCTGGGACCCCGAATTCGAAAAATCGTGTATTATACACTTCAATTTCAAATGCTAGTTGGGAGGTCGCACTGAGATGGTTTCTTTTTCTCTCTGTTTTTCAATCACGCGTCCTAGCTCATTTCAGGAGTTAACCTGTTCGATTTCAGCCTCAAATTACGAGTTATAACGCATTTTTCACGATAATCCGAGTTTCGGCGAATGCTGGTTTTTGGCACACCGGCACCCCCAAATATCTTCCGTTTGAGCTAATCCGAGTTTCGGCGAATGATAAGTTTTGGCACACCGGCACCCCTAAATGTCTTCCGTTGGTGCTCAAATTTTACGTGGCCGTTTTATCTGACCCCAGTAACATCTTATGCGATTTCCGGAGAATTTTGTTCGGGACCCCAGAATCCCGAAAAACCGTGTATTATACACTTCAATTTCAGCCGTTCGGGAGGTCGTACCGGACCCGGTTTCTTTTTCTCCCTGTTTTTCAATCACGCGTCCTAGCTCATTTCAGGAGTTAACCTGTTCGATTTCTGCCTCAAATAACGAGTTTTAACGCATTTTTCACGATAATCCGAGTTTCAAATAATCTTTGGTTTAACACACCGCACCCCCAAATGTCAACCGTTGGTGCTCAAATTTTGCGTGGCTGCTTTATCTGACCCCAGTAACATCCTTTGCGATTTCCGCAGAATTTGGTTCTGGGACCTCGTAATCCCGAAAAACCGTGTATTATACACTTCAATTTCAAATTCTCGGAGGTCGTTCCGGACCCGGTTTATTTTTCTCCCTATTTTTCAATCACGCGTCCTAGCTCATTTGAGGAGTTAACCTGTTCAATTTCAGCCTCAAATAACGAGTTTTAACGCATTTTTCACGATAATCCGAGTTTCGGCGAATGCTTTGTTTTAAACACACCGACACCCCCAAATGTCTTCCGTTGGTGCTCAAATTTTGCGTGGCCGCTTTATCGACCCCAGGAACATCCTATGCCATTTCCGGAGGTTTTGTTTCGGGACCCAGAATCCCGAAAAACCGTGTATTATACACTTCAATTTCACTGTTCGGGAGGTCGTCGGACCGGTTTCTTTTTCTCCCTGTTTTTAAATCACGCGTCCTAGCTCATTTCAGGAGTTAACCTGTTCGATTTCTGCCTCAAATAACGAGTTTTAACGCATTTTTCACGATAATCCGAGTTTCGGCGAATCTTTGGTTTCTTTTGGCACCCCCAAATGTCTACCGTTGGTGCTCAAATTTTGCGTTGCCGCTTTATCTGACCCCAGTAACATCCTATGCGATTTCCGCAGAATTTGGTTATGGGACCCCGGAATCCCGAAAAACCGTGTATTATACACTTCAATTTCAAATGTTCGGGAGGTCGTTCCGTGCCTGGTTTATTTTTCTCCTGTTTTTCAATCACGCGTCCTACCTCATTTCAGGAGTTAACCTGTTCGATTTCATCCTCAAATAACGAGTTTTAACGCATTTTTCACGATAATCCGAGTTTCGGCGAATGTTGGTTTCTGGCACACCGACACCCCCAAATGTCTTCCGTTGGTGCTCAAATTTTGCGTGGCCGCGTTATCGACCCTGGGAACATCCTATGCGATTTCCGGAGAATTTTGTTCCGGACCCCTAATCCCGAAAATCGTGTATTATACGCTTCAATTTCACTGCTCGGGAGGTCTTACGGACCCAAATTCTTTTTCTCCTGTTTTTCAATCACGCGTCCTAGCTCATTTCAGAGTTAACCTGCTCGATTTCAACCTCAAATAACGAGTTTTTACGCATTTTTCACGATAATCCGAGTTTCGGCGAATGCTGGTTTTTGGCACACCGGCACCCCAAATGTCTTCCGTTGGTGCTCAAATTTTGCGTGGCGCTTTATCTCGACCCGTGAAACATCTTACGCGATTTCCGGAGAATTTTGTTCGGGACCCCCGACTCCGAAAAATCGTGTATATACACTTCAATTTCACCGTTCGGGAGGTCGTGCGGAGCCGGTTTCTTTTTCTCCCTGTTTTTCAATCACGCGTCCTAGCTCATTTCAGGAGTTAACTTTCGATTTCAACCTCAAATTACGAGTTTTAACGCATTTTTCCAATAATCCGAGTTTCGGTGAAAGTCAAGCCGTTTACGCACACCGCACCCCCAAATGTCTTCCGTTGGTGCTCAAATTTGGCGTGGCCGCTTTATCTGACCCCATGAACATCCTATGCGATTTCCGGAGGTTTTTGTTTCGGGACCCCGGAATCCCGAAAAACCGTGTATTTTATACGCTTCAATTTCAGCTGTTCGGGAGGTCTTACTGGACCCAAATTATTTTTCTCCCTGTTTTTCAATCACGCGTCCTAGCTCATTTCAGGAGTTAACCTGTTCGATTTCAGCCTCAAATTACGAGTTTTAACGCATTTTTCCAATAATCCGAGTTTCGGTGAAAGTCTGTTTTACGCACACCGGCACCCCCAAATGTCTTCCGTTGGTGCTCAAATTTTGCGTGGCCGCGTTATCGACCACTGGGAACATCCTATGCGATTTCCGAGAATTTTGTTCCGGACCCAAGAATCCCGAAAAATCGTGTATTATACGCTTCAATTTCACCGTTCGGGAGGTCTTACCGACCCGAATTCTTTTTCTCCTGTTTTTCAATCACGCGTCCTAGCTCATTTCAGGAGTTAACCTGTTCGATTTCAACCTCAAATAACGAGTTTTTACGCATTTTTCACGATAATCCGAGTTTCGGCGAATGCTGGTTTTTGGCACACCGGCACCCCCAAATGTCTTCCGTTGGTGCTCAAATTTTCCGTGGCCGCTTTATCTGACCCCAGGAACATCTTACGCGATTTCCGGAGAATTTTGTTCTGGGACCCCGAATTCAAAAATCGTGTATTATACACTTCAATTTCAAATGCCGTTAGAGGTCGTTTCGGACCGGTTTATTTTTCTCCCTGTTTTTCAATCACGCGTCCTAGCTCATTTCAGGAGTTAACCTGTTCGATTTCAGCCTCAAATAACGAGTTTTAACGCATTTTTCACGATAATCCGAGTTTCGGCGAATGTTGGTTTCTGGCACACCGACACCCCCAAATGTCTTCCGTTGGTGCTCAAATTTTGCGTGGCCGCGTTATCTGACCCTGGGAACATCCTATGCGATTTCCGGAGAATTTTGTTCCGGGACCCCGAAATCCTGAAAAATCGTGTATTATACGCTTCAATTTCAGCTGTTCGGGAGGTCTTACGGACCCAAATTCTTTTTCTCCCTGTTTTTCAATCACGCGTCCTAGCTCATTTCAGGAGTTAACCTGTTCGATTTCAACCTCAAATAACGAGTTTTTACGCATTTTTCACGATAATCCGAGTTTCGGCGAATGCTGGTTTTTGGCACACCGGCACCCCCAAATGTCTTCCGTTGGTGCTCAAATTTTGCGTGGCCGCTTTATCTGACCCCAGGAACATCTTACGCGATTTCCGGAGAATTTTGTTCTGGGACCCCGGAATTCCGAAAAATCGTGTATTATACACTTCAATTTCAGCCGTTCGGGAGGTCGTACCGGAGCCGGTTTCTTTTTCTCCCTGTTTTTCAATCACGCGTCCTAGCTCATTTCAGGAGTTAACCTGTTCGATTTCAGCCTCAAATTACGAGTTTTAACGCATTTTTCCAATAATCCGAGTTTCGGTGAAAGCTGGTTTCTGGCACACCGGCACCCCCAAATGTCTTCCGTTGGTGCTCAAATTTGGCGTGGCCGCTTTATCTGACCCCATGAACATCTTATGCGATTTCCGGAGGTTTTTGTTTCAGGACCCCGGAATCCCGAAAAACCGTGTATTTTATACGCTTCAATTTCAGCCGTTCGGGAGGTCTTACTGGACCCAAATTCTTTTTCTCCCTGTTTTTCAATCACGCGTCCTAGCTCATTTCAGGAGTTAACCTATTCGATTTCAGCCTCAAATTACGAGTTTTAACGTATTTTTCCAATAATCCGAGTTTCGGTGAAAGTTTTACACACACCGCACCCCAAATGTCTTCCGTTGGTGCTCAAATTTTGCGTGGCGCGTTATCGACCACAGGAACATCCTATGCGATTTCCGGAGAATTTTGTTCCGGGACCCCAGAATCCTGAAAAATCGTGTATTATACGCTTCAATTTCAGCCGTTCGGGAGGTCTTACTGGACCCGAATTCTTTTTCTCCCTGTTTTTCAATCACGCGTCCTAGCTCATTTCAGGAGTTAACCTGTTCGATTTCAACCTCAAATAACGAGTTTTTACGCATTTTTCACGATAATCCGAGTTTCGGCGAATCTGGTTTTTGGCACACCGCACCCCAAATGTCTTCCGTTGGTGCTCAAATTTTGCGTGGCCGCTTTATCTCGACCCCAGAAACATCTTATGCAATTTCCGGAGAATTTTGTTCTGGACCCCGAATTCAAAAATCGTGTATTATACACTTCAATTTCAGCCGTTCGGGAGGTCGTTCCGGACCCGGTTTATTTTTCTCCCTCTTTTTCAATCACGCGTCCTAGCTCATTTCAGGAGTTAACCTGTTCGATTTCAGCCTCAAATAACGAGTTTTAACGCATTTTTCACGAT
The DNA here is from genome assembly GCF_048544455.1 of Silene latifolia. Classification (NCBI taxonomy): domain Eukaryota; kingdom Viridiplantae; phylum Streptophyta; class Magnoliopsida; order Caryophyllales; family Caryophyllaceae; genus Silene; species Silene latifolia. The sequence continues at coordinate 127,997,444 of NC_133532.1, read as the reverse complement.
AATCCGAGTTTCGGCGAATGTTGGTTTCTGGCACACCGGCACCCCCAAATGTCTTCCGTTGGTGCTCAAATTTTGCGTGGCCGCGTTATCTGACCCTGGGAACATCCTATGCGATTTCCGGAGAATTTTGTTCCGGGACCCCAGAATCCTGAAAAATCGTGTATTTATACGCTTCAATTTCAGCCGTTCGAGGTCTTCTTGGACCCGAATTCTTTTTCTCCTGTTTTTCAATCACGCGTCCTAGCTCATTTCAGGAGTTAACCTGTTCGATTTCAACCTCAAATAACGAGTTTTTACGCATTTTTCACGATAATCCGAGTTTCGGCGAATCTTTGGTTTTTTTGGCACACCGGCACCCCCAAATGTCTTCCGTTGGTGCTCAAATTTTGCGTGGCCGCTTTATCTGACCCCAGGAACATCTTATGCGATTTCCGGAGAATTTTGTTCTGGGACCCCGGAATTCCGAAAAATCGTGTATTATACACTTCAATTTCAGCCGTTCGGGAGGTCGTTCCGGACCCGGTTTATTTTTCTCCCTCTTTTTCAATCACGCGTCCTAGCTCATTTCAGGAGTTAACCTGTTCGATTTCAGCCTCAAATAACGAGTTTTAACGCATTTTTCACGATAATCCGAGTTTCGGCGAATGTTGGTTTCTGGCACACCGACACCCCCAAATGTCTTCCGTTGGTGCTCAAATTTTGCGTGGCCGCGTTATCTGACCCTGGGAACATCCTATGCGATTTCCGGAGAATTTTGTTCCGGGACCCTAATCCCGAAAATCGTGTATTATACGCTTCAATTTCAAAATGTCGGGAGGTCTTACTGGACCCAAATTCTTTTTCTCCCTGTTTTTCAATCACGCGTCCTAGCTCATTTCAGGAGTTAACCTGTTCGATTTCAACCTCAAATAACGAGTTTTTACGCATTTTTCACGATAATCCGAGTTTCGGCGAATGCTGGTTTTTGGCACACCGGCACCCCCAAATGTCTTCCGTTGGTGCTCAAATTTTGCGTGGCCGCTTTATCTGACCCCAGGAACATCTTACGCGATTTCCGGAGAATTTTGTTCTGGGACCGAATTCAAAATCGTGTATTATACACTTCAATTTCAGCCGTTCGGGAGGTCGTACCGGAGCCGGTTTCTTTTTCTCCCTGTTTTTCAATCACGCGTCCTAGCTCATTTCAGGAGTTAACCTGTTCGATTTCAGCCTCAAATTACGAGTTTTAACGCATTTTTCCAATAATCCGAGTTTCGGTGAAAGCTGGTTTCGCACACCGCACCCCAAATGTCTTCCGTTGGTGCTCAAATTTGGCGTGGCCGCTTTATCTGACCCCATGAACATCCTATGCGATTTCCGGAGGTTTTTGTTTCGGGACCCCGGAATCCCGAAAAACCGTGTATTTTATACGCTACAATTTCAGCCGTTCGGGAGGTCTTACTGGACCCAAATTCTTTTTCTCCCTGTTTTTCAATCACGCGTCCTAGCACATTTCAGGAGTTAACCTGTTCGATTTCAGCCTCAAATTACGAGTTTTAACGCATTTTTCCAATAATCCGAGTTTCGGTGAAAGCTGGTTTCTGGCACACCGGCACCCCCAAATGTCTTCCGTTGGTGCTCAAATATTGCGTGGCCGCGTTATCTGACCCTGGGAACATCCTATGCGATTTCCGGAGAATTTTGTTCCGGGACCCCAGAATCCTGAAAAATCGTGTATTATACGCTTCAATTTCAGCCGTTCGGGAGGTCTTACTGGACCCGAATTCTTTTTCTCCCTGTTTTTCAATCACGCGTCCTAGCTCATTTCAGGAGTTAACCTGTTCGATTTCAACCTCAAATAACGAGTTTTTACGCATTTTTCACGATAATCCGAGTTTCGGCGAATGCTGGTTTTTGGCACACCGGCACCCCCAAATGTCTTCCGTTGGTGCTCAAATTTTGCGTGGCCGCTTTATCTGACCCCAGGAACATCTTACGCGATTTCCGGAGAATTTTGTTCTGGGACCCCGGAATTCCGAAAAATCGTGTATTATACACTTCAATTTCAGCCGTTCGGGAGGTCGTACCGGAGCCGGTTTCTTTTTCTCCCTGTTTTTCAATCATGCGTCCTAGCTCATTTGAGAAGTTAACCTGTTCGGTTTCAGCCTCAAATAACGAGTTTTAACGCATTTTTCACGATAATCCGAGTTTCGGCGAATGCTGGTTTTTGGCACACCGGCACCCCCAAATATCTTCCGTTTGAGCTAATCCGAGTTTCGGCGAATGATAAGTTTTGGCACACCGGCACCCCTAAATGTCTTTCGTTGGTGCTCAAATTTTACGTGGCGTTTATCGACCCCGATAACATCTTATGCGATTTCCGAGAATTTTGTTCCGGACCCCTGAATCCCGAAAAACCGTGTATTATACACTTCAATTTCACTGCCGTTCGGAGGTCGTCGGACCCGGTTTTTTTCTCCTGTTTTTCCATCACGCGTCCTAGCTCATTTAAGGAGTTAACCTGTTCGATTTCAGTCTCAAATAACGAGTTTTTACGCATTTTTCACGATAATCCGAGTTTCGGCAAATGCGGGTTTCTGGCACACCGCACCCCAAATGTCTTCCGTTGGTGCTCAAATTTTGCGTGGCCGCTTTATCGACCCCAGGAACATCCTATGCGATTTACGGAGGTTTTTGTTCCGGACCCCGAATCCCGAAAAATCGTGTATTATACGCTTCAATTTCACCGTTCGGGAGGTCTTCTTGGACCCGGTTTCTTTTCTCCTGTTTTTCAATCACGCGTCCTAGCTCATTTCATGAGTTAACTTGTTTGATTTCAGCCTCAAATAACGAGTTTTAACGCATTTTCACGATAATCCGAGTTTCGCGAATCTTTGGTTTCGCACACCGCACCCCAAATGTCTTCCGTTGGTTCTCAAATTTTGCGTGATCACTTTATCTGACCCCAGGAACATCCTATGCGATTTCCGGAGAATTTTGTTCCGGGACCCCTGAATCTCGAAAAACCGTGTATTACACTTTAATTCCAGCCGTTCAGGAGGTCGTATCGGACCCGGTTTCTTTTTCTCCCTGTTTTTCAATCACGCGTCCTAGCTCATTTCAGGAGTTAACCTGTTCGATTTCAACCTCAAATAACGAGTTTTAACGCATTTTTCAAGATAATCCGAGTTTCTGCGAATGATCGTTTCTGGCACACCGGCACCCCCAAATTTCTTCCGTTGGTGCGCAAATTTTGCGTGGCTGCTTTATCTGACCCCAGGAACATCCTATGCGATTTCTGGAGGTTTTTGTTCCGGGACCCCGGAATCCTGAAAAATCGTGTATTATACGCTTCAATTTCAGCCGTTCGGGAGGTCTTACTGGACCCGGTTTTTTTTCTCCCTGTTTTTCAATCACGCGTCCTAGCTCATTTCATGAGTTAACTTGTTTGATTTCAGCCTCAAAAAACTAGTTTTAACGCATTTTTCACGATAATCCGAGTTTCGGCGAATGCTGGTTTCTGGCACACCGGCACCCCCAAATGTCTTCCGTTGGTTCTCAAATTTTGCGTGATCACTTTATCTGACCCCAGGAACATCCTATGCGATTTCCGGAGAATTTTGTTCCGGGACCCCTGAATCCCGAAAAACCGTGTATTACACTTCAATTCCAGCCGTTCAAGAGGTCGTATCGGACCCGGTTTCTTTTTCTCCCTGTTTTTCAATCACGCGTCCTAGCTCATTTCAGGAGTTAACCTGTTCGATTTCAGCCTCAAATTACGAGTTTTAACGCATTTTTCCAATAATCCGAGATTCGGTGAAAGCTTGTTTCTGGCACACCGGCACCCACAAATGTCTTCCGTTGGTGCTCAAATTTTGCATGGCCGCTTTCTCTGACCCCATGAACATCCTATGCGATTTCCGGAGGTTTTTGTTTCGGGACCCCGGAATCCCGAAAAACCGTGTATTATATACAATTCAATTTCAGCCGTTCGTACCGGACCCGGTTTCTTTTTCTCCCTGTTTTTCAATCACGCGTCCTAGCTCATTTGAGGAGTTAACCTGTTCGATTTCAGCCTCAAATAACGAGTTTTAACACATTTTTCACGATAATCCGAGTTTCGGCGAATCTTTGGTTTTTGCACACCGGCACCCCCAAATGTCTTCCGTTGGTGCTCAAATTTTGCGCGGCCGCTTTATCGACCCAGGAACATCTTATGCGATTTCCGGAGAATTTTGTTCCGGGACCCGGAATCCCGAAAACCGTGTATTATACAATTCAATTTCGAAGTTCGGGAGGTCGTACATGACCCGGTTTCTTTTTCTCCCTGTTTTTCAATCACGCGTCCTAGCTCATTTGAGGAGTTAACCTGTTCGACCTCAAATAACGAGTTTTAACGCATTTTTCACGATAATCCGAGGAGTTTCGGCGAATCTTTGCGTTTTTGGCACACCGGCACCCCCAAATGTCTTCCGTTTGAGCTAATCCGAGTTTCGGCGAATGCTGGTTTCTGGCACACCGGCACCCCCAAATGTCTTCCGTTGGTGCTCAAATTTTGCGTGGCCGCTTTATCTGACCCCAGGAACATCTTATGCGATTTCCGGAGAATTTTGTTCCGGGACCCCGGAATCCCGAAAAACCGTGTATTACACTTCAATTCCAGCCGTTTAGGAGGTCGTATCGGACCAGGTTTCTTTTTCTCCCTGTTTTTCAATCACGCGTCCTAGCTCATTTTAGGAGTTAACCTGTTCGATTTCAACCTCAAATAACGAGTTTTAACGCATTTTTCAAGATAATCCGAGTTTCTGCGAATGATGGTTTCTGGCACACCGGCACCCCCAAATTTCTTCCGTTGGTGCGCAAATTTTGCGTGGCTGCTTTATCTGACCCCAGGAACATCCTATGCGATTTCTGGAGGTTTTTGTTCCGGGACCCCGGAATCCAGAAAAATCGTGTATTATACGCTTCAATTTCAGCCGTTCGGGAGGTCTTACTGGACCCGGTTTCTTTTTCTCCCTGTTTTTAAATCACGCGTCCTAGCTCATTTCATGAGTTAACTTGTTTGATTTCAGCCTCAAAAAACGAGTTTTAACGCATTTTTCACGATAATCCGAGTTTCGGCGAATGCTGGTTTCTGGCACACCGGCACCTCCAAATGTCTTCCGTTGGTTCTCAAATTTTGCGTGATCACTTTATCTGACCCCAGGAACATCTTATGCGATTTCCGGAGAATTTTGTTCCGGGACCCCAGAATCCCGAAAAACCGTGTATTACACTTCAATTCCAGCCGTTCAAGAGGTCGTATCGGACCCGGTTTCTTTTTCTCCCTGTTTTTCAATCAAGCGTCCTAGCTCATTTCAGGAGTTAACCTGTTCGAATTCAGCCTCAAATTACGAGTTTTAACGCATTTTTCCAATAATCCGAGATTCGGTGAAAGCTTGTTTCTGGCACACCGGCACCCACAAATGTCTTCCGTTGGTGCTCAAATTTTGCATGGCCGCTTTCTCTGACCCCATAAACATCCTATGCGATTTCCGGAGGTTTTTGTTTCGGGACCCCGGAATCCCGAAAAACCGTGTATTATATACAATTCAATTTCAGCCGTTCGTACCGGACCCGGTTTCTTTTTCTCCCTGTTTTTCAATCACGCGTCCTAGCTCATTTTAGGAGTTAACCTGTTCGATTTCAGCCTCAAATAACGAGTTTTAACACATTTTTCACGATAATCCGAGTTTCGGCGAATGCTGGTTTTTGGCACACCGGCACCCCCAAATGTCTTCCGTTGGTGCTCAAATTTTGCGTGGCCGCTTTATCTGACCCCAGGAACATCCTATGCGATTTCCGGAGAATTTTGTTCCGGGACCCCGGAATCCCGAAAAACCGTGTATTATACAATTCAATTTCAGCCGTTCGGGAGGTCGTACCGGACCCGGTTTCTTTTTCTCCCTGTTTTTCAATCACGCGTCCTAGCTCATTTGAGGAGTTAACCTGTTCGGTTTCAGCCTCAAATAACGAGTTTTAACGCATTTTTCACGATAATCCGAGTTTCGGCGAATGCTGGTTTTTGGCACACCGGCACCCCCAAATGTCTTCCGTTTGAGCTAATCCGAGTTTCGGCGAATGATGGTTTTTGGCACACCGGCACCCCCAAATGTCTTCCGTTGGTGCTCAAATTTTGCGTGGCCGTTTTATCTGACCCCAGGAACATCCTATGCGATTTCCGGAGAATTTTGTTTCGGGACCCCGGAATCCCGAAAAATCGTGTATTATATACACTTCAATTTCAGCCGTTCGGGAGGTCGTACCGGACCCGGTTTCTTTTTCTCCCTGTTTTTCAATCACGCGTCCTAGCTCATTTCAGGAGTTAACCTGTTCGATTTCAACCTCAAATAACGAGTTTTAACGCATTTTTCACGATAATCCGAGTTTCGGCGAATGCTGGTTTTTGGCACACCGGCACCCCCAAATGTCTTCCGTTGGTGCTCAAATTTTGCGTGGCCGCTTTATCTAACCCCAGGAACATCCTATGTGATTTCCGAAGGTTTTTGTTTCGGGACCCCGGAATCCCGAAAAACCGTGTATTATACAATTCAATTTCAGCCGTTCGGGAGGTCGTACAAGACCGGTTTCTTTTTCTCCCTGTTTTTCAATCATGCGTCCTAGCTCATTTCAGGACTTAACCTGTTCGATTTCAGCCTCAAATAACGAGTTTTAAAGCATTTTTCACGATAATCCGAGTTTCGGCGAATGTTGGTTTCTGGCACACCAGCACCCCCAAATGTCTTTCGTTGGTGCTCAAATTTTTCTTGGCCGCTTTATCTGACCCCAAGAATACCCTATGCGATTTCCGGAGAATTTTGTTCTGGGACTCCGGAATCCTTAAAAATCGTGTATTATACACTTCAATTTCAGTCGTTCGGGAGGTCGTACCGGACCCGGTTTCTTTTTCTCCCTGTTTTTCAATCATGCGTCTTATCTCATTTTAGGAGTTAACCTGTTCGATTTCAGCCTCAAATAACGAGTTTTAACGCATTTTTCACGATAATCCGAGTTTCGGCGAATGCTGGTTTCTGGCACACCAGTACTCCAAATGTCGTCCGTTGGTGCTCAAATTTTGCGTGGCCGCTTTATCTGACCCCAGGAACATCTTATGCGATTTCCGGAGAATTTTGTTCTGGGACCCCTGAATCCCGAAAAACCGTGTATTATACACTTCAATTTTAGCCGTTCCGAAGGTCGTACTGGACCCGGTTTATTTTTCTCCCTGTTTTTCAATCACGCGTCCTAGCTCATTTCAGGAGTTAACCTGTTCGATTTCAGCCTCAAATAACGAGTTTTAACGCATTTTTCAAGATAATCCGAGTTTCGGCGAATGCTGGTTTTTGGCACACCGGCACCCCCAAATGTCTTCCGCTGGTGCTTAAATTTTGCGTGGCCGCTTTATCTGACCCCAGGAACATCCTATGCGATTTCCGGAGAATTTTGTTCCGGGACCCCGGAATCCCGAAAAACCGTGTATTATACACTTCAATTTCAGCCGTTAGAGGTCGATCAGGACCCGGTTTCTTTTTCTCCCAGTTTTTCAATCACGCGTCCTAGCTCATTTCAGGAGTTAACCTGTTCGTTCAGCCTCAAATAACGAGTTTTAACGCATTTTTCACGATAATCCGAGTTTCGGCGAATCGGTTTTTTTGGCACACCAAAGACCCCCAAATGTCTTCCGTTTGAGCGAATCCGAGTTTCGGCGAATGATGGTTTTTGGCACACCGGCACCCCCAAATGTCTTCCGTTGGTGCTCAAATTTTGCGTGGCCGTTTTATCTGACCCCAGGAACATCTTATGCGATTTCCGGAGAATTTTGTTCCGGGACCCGAATCCCAAAACCGTGTATTATACACTTCAATTTCACCGTTCTCGGAGGTCGTCGGACCCGGTTTCTTTTTCTCCCTGTTTTTCAATCACGCGTCCTAGCTCATTTAAGGAGTTAACCTGTTCGATTTCAGTCTCAAATAACGAGTTTTTACGCATTTTTCACGATAATCCGAGTTTCGGCGAATGCGGGTTTCTGGCACACCGGCACCCCCAAATGTCTTCCGTTGGTGCTCAAATTTTGCGTGGCCGCTTTATCTGACCCCAGGAACATCTTATGCGATTTCCGGAGAATTTTGTTCTGGGACCCCGGAATCCCGAAAAACCGTGTATTATACACTTCAATTTTAGCCGTTCGGGAGGTCGTACTGGACCCGGTTTATTTTTCTCCCTGTTTTTCAATCACGCGTCCTAGCTCATTTCAGGAGTTAACCTGTTCGATTTCAGCCTCAAATAACGAGTTTTAACGCATTTTTCAAGATAATCCGAGTTTCGGCGAATGCTGGTTTCTGGCACACCGGCACCCCCAAATGTCTTCCGTTGGTGCTTAAATTTTGCGTGGCCGCTTTATCTGACCCCAGGAACATCCTATGCGATTTCCGGAGAATTTTGTTCCGGGACCCCGGAATCCCGAAAACCGTGTATTATACAATTCAATTTCGTAGTTCGGGAGGTCGTGACTGGGACCGGTTTTTTTCTCCTGTTTTTCAATCACGCGTCGTAGCTCATTTGAGGAGTTAACCTGTTCGGTTTCACCTCAAATCAAATACGAGTTTTAACGCATTTTCACGATAATCCGAGTTTCGGCGAATGCTTTGGTTTTTGGCACACCGGCACCCCCAAATGTCTTCCGTTGGTGCTCAAATTTTGCGTGGCCGCTTTATCTGACCCCAGGAACATCCTATGTGATTTCCGGAGGTTTTTGTTTCGGGACCCCGGAATCCCGAAAAACCGTGTATTATACAATTCAATTTCAGCCGTTCGGGAGGTCGTACAAGACCGGTTTCTTTTTCTCCCTGTTTTTCAATCATGCGTCCTAGCTCATTTCAGGAGTTAACCTGTTCGATTTCAGCCTCAAATAACGAGTTTTAAAGCATTTTTCACGATAATCCGAGTTTCGGCGAATGTTGGTTTCTGGCACACCAGCACCCCCAAATGTCTTTCGTTGGTGCTCAAATTTTTCTTGGCCGCTTTATCTGACCCCAAGAATACCCTATGCGATTTCCGGAGAATTTTGTTCCGGGACCCCGGAATCCTGAAAAATCGTGTATTATACACTTCAATTTCAGTCGTTCGGGAGGTCGTACCGGACCCGGTTTCTTTTTCTCCCTGTTTTTCAATCATGCGTCTTATCTCATTTCAGGAGTTAACCTGTTCGATTTCAGCCTCACATAACGAGTTTTAACGCATTTTTCACGATAATCCGAGTTTCGGTGAATGCTGGTTTCTGGCACACCAGTACCCCCAAATGTCTTCCGTTGGTGCTCAAATTTTGCGTGGCCGCTTTATCTGACCCCAGGAACATCTTATGCGATTTCCGGAGAATTTTTTTCTGGGAGCCCGGAATCCCGAAAAACCGTGTATTATACACTTCAATTTTAGCCGTTCGGGAGGTCGAAATCTTTGGACCCGGTTTATTTTTCTCCCTGTTTTTCAATCACGCGTCGTAGCTCATTTCAGGAGTTAACTGTTCGATTTCAGCCTCAAATAACGAGTTTTAACGCATTTTCACGATAATCCGAGTTTCGGCGAATCTTGGTTTTTGCACACCAAAGACCCCCAAATGTCTTCCGTTTGAGCGAATCCGAGTTTCGGCGAATGATGGTTTTTGGCACACCGGCACCCCAAATGTCTTCCGTTGGTGCTCAAATTTTGCGTGTCGCCGTTTTATCGACCCCCAGGGAACATCTTATGCGATTTCCGGAGAATTTTGTTCCGGGACCCCGGAATCCCGAAAAACCGTGTATTATACACTTCAATTTCAGCCGTTCGGGAGGTCGTACCGGACCCGGTTTCTTTTTCTCCCTGTTTTTCAATCACGCGTCCTAGCTCATTTAAGGAGTTAACCTGTTCGATTTCAGTCTCAAATAACGAGTTTTAACGCATTTTTCACGATAATCCGAGTTTCGGCGAATGCGGGTTTCTGGCACACCGGCACCCCCAAATGTCTTCCGTTGGTGCTCAAATTTTGCGTGGCCGCTTTATCTGACCCCAGGAACATCTTATGCGATTTCCGGAGAATTTTGTTCTGGGAGTCCGGAATCCCGAAAAACCGTGTATTATACACTTCAATTTTAGCCGTTCGGGAGGTCGTACTGGACCCGGTTTATTTTTCTCCCTGTTTTTCAATCACGCGTCGTAGCTCATTTGAGGAGTTAACCTGTTCGATTTCAGCCTCAAATAACGAGTTTTAACGCATTTTTCACGATAATCCGAGTTTCGGCGAATGCTGGTTTTTGGCACACCAGCACCCCCAAATGTCTTCCGTTTGAGCGAATCCGAGTTTCGCCGAATGATGGTTTTTGGCACACCGGCACCCCCAAATGTCTTCCGTTGGTGCTCAAATTTTGCGTGGCCGCTTTATCTGACCCCAGGAACATCCTATGCGATTTCCGGAGAATTTTGTTCCGGGACCCCGGAATCCCGAAAAACCGTGTATTATACACTTCAATTTCAGCCGTTCGGGAGGTCGTACCGGACCCGGTTTCTTTTTCTCCCTGTTTTTCAATCACGCGTCCTAGATCATTTAAGGAGTTAACCTGTTCGATTTCAGTCTCAAATAACGAGTTTTTACGCATTTTTCACGATAATCCGAGTTTCGGCGAATGCGGGTTTCTGGCACACCGGCACCCCCAAATGTCTTCCGTTGGTGCTCAAATATTGCGTGGCCGCTTTATCTGACCCCAGGAACATCTTATGCGATTTCCGGAGAATTTTGTTCTGGGACCCCGGAATCCCGAAAAACCGTGTATTATACACTTCAATTTTAGCCGTTCGGGAGGTCGTACTGGACCCGGTTTATTTTTCTCCCTGTTTTTCAATCACGCGTCCTAGCTCATTTCAGGAGTTAACCTGTTCGATTTCAGCCTCAAATAACGAGTTTTAACGCATTTTTCAAGATAATCCGAGTTTCGGCGAATGCTGGTTTCTGGCACACCGGCACCCCCAAATGTCTTCCGTTGGTGCTCAAATTTTGCGCGGCCGATTTATCTGACCCCAGGAACATCCTATGCAATTTCCGGAGAATTTTGTTCCGGGACCCCGGAATCTTGAAAAACCGTGGATTATACAATTCAATTTCAGCCGTTCGGGAGGTCGTACCGGACCCGGTTTCTTTTTCTCCCTGTTTTTCAATCACGCGTCCTAGCTCATTTGAGGAGTTAACCTGTTCGGTTTCAGCCTCAAATAACGAGTTTTAACGCATTTTTCACGATAATCCGAGTTTCGGCGAATGCGGGTTTTTGGCACACCGGCACCCCCAAATGTCTTCCGTTTGAGCTAATCCGAGTTTCGGCGAATGATGGTTTTTGGCATACCGGCACCCCCAAATGTCTTCCGTTAGTGCTCAAATTTTGCGTGGCCATTTTATCTGACCCCAGGAACATCTTATGCGATTTCCGGAGAATTTTGTTCCGGGACCCCGGAATCCCGAAAAACCGTGTATTATACACTTCAATTTCAGCCGTTCGGGAGGTCGTACCGGACCCGGTTTCCTTTTCTCCCTGTTTTTCAATCACGCGTCCTAGCTCATTTAAGGAGTTAACCTGTTCGATTTCAGTCTCAAATAACGAGTTTTTACGCATTTTTCACGATAATTCGAGTTTCGGCGAATGCGGGTTTCTGGCACACCGGCACCCCCAAATGTCTTCCGTTGGTGCTAAAATTTTGCGTGGCCGCTTTATCTGACCCCAGGAACATCTAATGCGATTTCCGGAGAATTTTGTTCCGGGACCCCGGAATCCCGAAAAACCGTGTATTATACACTTCAATTTCAGCCGTTCGGGAGGTCATACCGGACCCGGTTTCGTTTTCTCCTTGTTTTTCAATCACGCATCCTAGCTCATTTCAGGAGTTAACCTGTTCGATTTCAGCCTCAAATAACGAGTTTTAACGCATTTTTCAAGATAATTCGAGTTTCGGCGAATGCTGGTTTCTGGCACACCGGCACCCCCAAATGTCTTTCGTTGGTGCTTAAATTTTGCGTGGTTGCTTTATCTGACCCCAGGAACATCCTATGCGATTTACCGAGAATTTTGTTCCGGGACCCCGGAATCCCGAAAAATCGTGTATTATGCACTACAATTTCAGCCGTTCGGGAGGTCGTTCCGGACCCGGTTTATTTTTCTCCCTGTTTTTCAATCACGCGTCCTAGCTCATTTGAGGAGTTAACCTGTTCGATTTCAGCCTCAAATAACGAGTTTTAACGCATTTTTCACGATAATCCGAGTTTCGGCGAATGTTGATTTCTGGCACAGCGGCACCCCCAAATGTCTTCCGTTGGTCCTCAAATTTTGCGTGGCCGCGTTATCTGACCCCGAGAACATCCTATGCGATTTCCGGAGAATTTTGTTCAGGGATCCCGGAATCCCGAAAAACCGTGTATTATACACTTCAATTTTAGCCGTTCGGGTGGCCGTACTAGACCCGGTTTCTTTTTCTCCCTGTTTTTCAATCACGCGTCCTAGCTCATTTCAGGAGTTAACCTGTTCGATTTCAGCCTCAAATAACGAGTTTTAACGCATTTTCAAGATAATCCGAGTTTCGCGAATGATGGTTTTACGCACACCGCACCCCAAATTTCTTCCGTTGGTGCGCAAATTTTGCGTGGCTGCTTTATCTGACCCCAGGAACATCCTATGCGATTTCCGAAGAATTTTGTTCTGGGACCACGGAATCCCGAAAAATCGTGTATTATAAACTTCAATTTCAGCCGTTCGGGAGGTCGTACCGGACCCGGTTTCTTTTTCTCCCTGTTTTTCAATCATGCGTCCTATCTCATTTCAGGAGTTAACCTCTTCGATTTCAGCCTCAAATAACGAGTTTTAACGCATTTTTCACGATAATCCGAGTTTCGGCGAATCTTTTTTACGCACACCGCACCCCCAAATGTCTTTCGTTCGTGCTCAAATTTTGCGTGGCTGCTTTATCTGACCCCAGGAACATCCTATGCGATTTACCGAGAATTTTGTTCCGGGACCCCGGAATCCCAAAAAACCGTATATTATACACTTCAATTTCAGCTGTTCGGGAGATCTTACCGGACCCGGTTTCTTTTTCTCCCTGTTTTTCAATTACGCGACCTAGCTCATTTCAGGAGTTAACCTGTTCGATTTCAGCCTCAAATAACGAGTTTTAACGCATTTTTCACGATAATCCGAGTTTCGGCGAATGTTGATTTCTGGCACAGCGGCACCCCCAAATGTCTTCCGTTGGTCCTCAAATTTTGCGTGGCCGCGTTATCTGACCCCGGGAACATCCTATGCGATTTCCGGAGAATTTTGTTCCGGGATCCCGGATACCCGAAAAACCGTGTATTATACACTTCAATTTTAGCCGTTCGGGTGGTCGTACTAGACCCGGTTTCTTTTTCTCCCTGTTTTTCAATCACGCGTCCTAGCTCATTTCAGGAGTTAACCTGTTCGATTTCAGCCTCAAATAACGAGTTTTAACGCATTTTTCAAGATAATCCGAGTTTCTGCGAATGATGGTTTCTGGCACACTGGCACCCCCAAATTTCTTCCGTTGGTGCGCAAATTTTGCGTGGCTGCTTTATCTGACCCTAGGAACATCCTATGCGATTTCCGAAGAATTTTGTTCTGGGACCCCGGAATCCCGAAAAATCGTGTATTATACACTTCAATTTTAGCCGTGCGGGTGGTCGTACTAGACCCGGTTTCTTTTTCTCCCTGTTTTTCAATCACGCGTCCTAGCTCATTTCAGGAGTTAACCTGTTCGATTTCAACCTCAAATAACGAGTTTTAACGCATTTTTCAAGATAATCCGAGTTTCTGCGAATGATGGTTTACGCACACACGCACCCCAAATTTCTTCCGTTGGTGCGCAAATTTTGCGTGGCTGCTTTATCTGACCCCAGGAACATCCTATGCGATTTCCGAAGAATTTTGTTCTGGGACCTCGGAATCACGAAAAATCGTGTATTATACACTTCAATTTCAGCCGTTCGGAAGGTCGTACCGGACCCAGTTTCTTTTTCTCCCTGTTTTTCAATCATGCGTCCTATCTCATTTCAGGAGTTAACCTGTTCGATTTCAGCCTCAAATAACGAGTTTTAACGCATTTTTCACGATAATCCGAGTTTCGGCGAATGCTGGTTTCTGGCACACCGGTACCCCCAAATGTCTTCCGTTGGTGCTCAAATTTTGCGTGGCCGCTTTATCTGACCCCAGGAACATCCTATGCGATTTCCGGAGAATTTTGTTCCGGGACCCCGGAGTCCCGAAAAACCGTATATTATACACTTCAATTTCAGCCGTTCAGGAGGTCGTACCGGACCCGGTTTCTTTTTCTCCATGTTTTTCAAGCACGCGTCCTAGCTCATTTCAGAAGTTAACCTGTTCGATTTCAGCCTCAAACAACGAGTTTGAATGCATTTTTCACGATAATCCGAGTTTCGGCGAAAGCTGGTTTATGGCACACCGGCACCCCCAAATGTCTTCCATTGGTGCTCAAATTTTGCGTGGTCGCTTTATCTAACCCCAGGAACATCCTATGTGATTTCCGGAGGTTTTTGTTTCGGGACCCCGGAATCCTGAAAAACCGTGTATTATACAATTCAATTTCAGCCGTTCGGGAGGTCGTACAGGACCGGTTTCTTTTTCTCCCTGTTTTTCAATCATGCGTCCTAGCTCATTTCAGGAGTTAACCTGTTCGATTTCAGCATCAAATAACGAGTTTTAAAGCATTTTTCACGATAATCCGTGTTTCGGCGAATGATGGTTTCTGGCACACCGGCACCCCCAAATGTCTTTCGTTGGTGCTCAAATTTTTCTTGGCCGCTTTATCTGACCCCAAGAATATCCTATGCGATTTCCGGAGAATTTTGTTCCGGGACCCCAGAATCCTGAAAATTCGTGTATTATACACTTCAATTTCAGCCGTTCGGGAGGTCGTACCGGACCCGGTTTTATTTTCTCCCTGTTTTTCAATCACGCGTCCTAGCTCATTTCAGAAGTTAACCTGTTCGATTTCAACCTCAAATAACGAGTTTTAACGCATTTTTCATGATAATCCTAGTTTCGGCGAATCTTTGGTTTTTTTGCTTTGGCACCCCCAAATGTCTTCCGTTGGTGCTCAAATTTTGCGTGGCCGCTTTATCTGACCCCAGGAACATCTTATGCGATTTCCGGAGAATTTTGTTCTGGGACCCCGGAATCTCGAAAAACCGTGTATTATACACTTCAATTTTAGCCGTTCGGGAGGTCCTACTGGACCCGGTTTCTTTTTCTCCCTGTTTTTCATTCACGCGTCCTAGCTCATTTCAGGAGTTAACCTGTTCGATTTCAGCCTCAAATAACGTGTTTTACCGCATTTTTCACGATAATCCGAGTTTCGGCGAATGCTGGTTTTTGGCACACCGGCACCCCCAAATGTCTTCCGTTGGTGCTCAAATTTTGCGTGGCCGCTTTATCTGACCCCAGGAACATATTATGCGATTTCCGGAGAATTTTGTTCCGGGACCCCGAAATCCCGAAAAACCGTGTATTATACACTTCAATTTCAGCCGTTCGGGAGGTCGTACCGGACCCGGTTTCTTTTTCTCCCTGTTTTTCAATCACGCGTCCTAGCTCATTTCAGGAGTTAACCTGTTCGATTTCAGCCTCAAATAACGAGTTTTAACGCATTTTTCAAGATAATTCGAGTTTCGGCGAATGCTGGTTTCTGGCACACCGGCACCCCCAAATGTCTTCCGTTGGTCCTCAAATTTTGCGTGGCCGCGTTATCTGACCCCGGGAACATCCTATGCGATTTCCGGAGAATTTTGTTCCGGGATCTCGGAATCCCGAAAAACCGTGTATTATACAATTCAATTTTAGCCGTTCGGGTGGTCGTACTAGACCCGGTTTCTTTTTCTCCCTGTTTTTCAATCACGTGTCCTAGCTCATTTCAGGAGTTAACCTGTTCGATTTCTGCCTCAAATAACGAGTTTTAACGCATTTTTCACGATAATCAGGAGTTTCGGCGAATCTTGGTTTAAACACACCGGCACCCCCAAATGTCTACCGTTGGTGCTCAAATTTTGCGTGGCCGCTTTATCTGACCCCAGTAACATCCTATGCGATTTCCGCAGAATTTGGTTCTGGGACCCCGGAATCCCGAAAAACCGTGTATTATACACTTCAATTTCAGCCGTTCGGGAGGTCGTTCCGGACCCGGTTTATTTTTCTCCCTGTTTTTCAATCACGCGTCCTAGCTCATTTGAGGAGCTAACCTGTTTGATTTCAGCCTCAAATAACGAGTTTTAACGCATTTTTCACGATAATCCGAGTTTCGGCGAATGTTGGTTTCTGGCACACCGGCACCCCCAAATGTCTTCCGTTGGTGCTCAAATTTTGTGTGGCCGCGTTATCCGACCCCGGGAACATCCTATGCGATTTTCGGAGAATTTTGTTCCGGGACCCCGGAATCCCGAAAAACCGTGTATTATACACTTCAATTTTAGCCGTTCGGAGGTCGTACTGGACCCGGTTTCTTTTTCTCCCTGTTTTTCAATCACGCATTCTAGCTCATTTCAGGAGTTAACCTGTTCGATTTCAGCCTCAAATAACGAGTTTTAACGCATTTTTCACGATAATCCGAGTTTCGGCGAATGTTGATTTACGCACGCACCACCCCAAATGTCTTCCGTTGGTGCTCAAATTTTGTGTGGCCGCTTTATCTGACCCCGGAACATCCTATGCGATTTCCGGAGAATTTTGTTCCGGACCACGGAATCCCGAAAAACCGTGTATTATACACTTCAATTTTAGCCGTTCGAGGTCGTCGGACCCGGTTTCTTTTTCTCCCTGTTTTTCAATCACGCGTTCTAGCTCATTTCAGGAGTTAACCTGTTCGATTTCAGCCTCAAATAACGAGTTTTAACGCATTTTTCATGATAATCCTAGTTTCGGCGAATGATGGTTTCTGGCACACCGGCACCCCCAAATGTCTTCCGTTGGTGCGCAAATTTTGCGTGGCTGCTTTATATGACCCCAGGAACATCCTATGCGATTTCCAGAGAATTTTGTTCCGGGACCACGGAATTCCGAAAAACTGTGCATTATGCACTTCAATTTCTGCCGTTCGGGAGGTCGTACCGGACCCGGATTTTTCTTCTCCATGTTTTTCAATCAATCGTCCTAGCTCATTTCAGGAGTTAACCTGTTCGATTTCAGCCTCAAATAACGAGTTTTAAAGCATTTTTCACGATAATCCGAGTTTCGGCGTGTAACAGCCCAAGGTAACCTGCTAACGTGATATTGTCCGCTCTGGGAGACACAACCCCCTCACGGCTTTAAAACGCGTCACATTAGGAAGAGGTAGCCACATGATTATAAACCATGCTTCGTTCCCCTCTTCTACCGATGTGGGAAGGTCACCTTCCATATTTAAAAAACGGCCTACGGCTCGCACCACAGGTGCCGTGCCCGTGCCCGGCGCGGCGTGGCGCGCGCACGCGTGTGTGGCTGTATGGGCCCTTTGCCACTACATATCTCCAATAACGAGATTTAACATTCACTAATGTTAAAACCATTGAAAATCATAAAAGCCTTTTCAACCTTTTAGTTTAATATTCTATAGTAAGAATACTATCTTTACTAAATATGATTATACACGGTTTAAACTATTTTTAAACATTTCAAAACTATCAAAATAAATACTTTTCTTCAAAATATAATAAAATTATATTTCTTTGAATTATTTTTACTTTAAATACATTATTGTCAAATTTTACTTGATTAATTAATTATTTTCGGAATATACTAACGGTCCGAATTTTACGGGGCGTTACAATACATACAAAAATACCAACTGTGACACCCTTAAATCTAGCCTTAATTAAAGACGTAAATTCTACAGAAAAACTGGTAGGATATGTTTGTAAATGGTTCAACTAGTCCAAAAACCTGCAATTTCAAAAAATTTTCTAACTTAAACCATTCACAACCAATCCAACTCAAGAAGAGTGTCAAAAACCCTGCAACAGCTGATAAACTAATTTACATACTTAACTAAAGACGCGGAAATATAAGGATACAAACCAAAAATAGAAAAGGGAGACATATGTCCCTTCAAATAATATACAAACCAAAAGTGTAAAAGGTTTACTGATAGAATAGCCAAAACTAGGTCCAAGGTTCCTTGCTCACTAGCTCGTCTGTGACCCCAACTAAGCATCAACAACCTGTCAATCGCATTTTATACAAACACGAAAGCCACAATTCAGTGGGGAGTAACTTTGAGTCCTCCCAGCCACGAATCGTCAAAATTAATGTAACATGTAATGTAACATGTAAACAATTTGATAAACCATTTACTTATCATGTATTCTAGCAAATGACCCCTAAACTGGCCAAACTAAACTATCATGTGAATCATATAACAAATAGTAATCCAAACTTTATCAACTGTAACCGGCTTACATCTCACCTATTACAGTTCATAAAATCACCATACAAGAAAGGGCAATATATCAAAGACAGGCATAAGTTCTTAGTACGGTCAATAGTCACTTTGTAACTCGAGTCTATACCACGAGGTAGGGAAGGTAATCGAACCGGTATCTTGGCTCAGCGGTTACTATTAAGAAAACATGGCCAAGAGACAACACAACCCTAGCCTAAAATCTGCAGAGACCTAGACATGCGGATACACACCACCGCACCCAAGACCCACAACTTTTTTAAAACAAAGTGAAGTGAGTACCCTAAGGACACCACCGAAGGGTTGGCTAGTACTTAAGCCGACCACTTACTATCAAAATAAGTACCGAGGTCATGCCCCAACTTGGATATAAATCCACTAGTCAGGAACACAAAGGCTATCAAGCAGTGAACATATACTCGTCAGAGACTATAAAGACCTATCTATGATGAAGGCCGAAATACTCACCTAGGACCTAGTCACAGCTAGTCCCAGCTTGAATACTTTAGCCCACACCACACATGACTCACCACACAAGTCAAGTAAGACACCCACTTAACCTTAAGAGGGCAAAAAGTCCTACTTATCAATATAAATTCTAGCATTCTATCATGTGAAAGGCTTATAATGTCTATTTACAGCATACAATCCCAACAGAATCCTCAATAAGTATTCAATACTAATTTCTAATTCTAACAATAGTAACCATATTAAAGGCTTCAGGGGAAACTAGGGCCATTTCTACAATACAAGTCACTATTAAATTCAATAAGCTATACATGTGAACAAAAGCTTGATAAATGGCCTAAAACAAGAAAAAGGCCGATTATCTAAATCATTCAACCGAATTTTTACCCGCAACCCCAGCCTGCGACAGTGCGGGTCAAATTGCGGTGACCAATCACTCAATTAATCGACATCGCATCGATCAAAGGGACTAAGGCTCGGTTTTAGACAATCAACAAAACATTACAATTATAGCTATAAAATTCATTTTGAGCCTATTAATTACAATTTCCTTTTGTAAACTACCCTAACATGTGATAACTATTAATATAAGCACAATTTTACCAATACATAATTTTTGTTACTATCAAAATACTACCCTTTTGTTACTTATACTATTCTAATATTAATTAACCCGAAAAGACCAAGATTGTACGAAAACCCGCGAAACAAGCACGGACCGACCCGGGCCAACCCCAAGACCGGCCGAGGCTGCCGTGGGCCTGCCGGCTGCTGCCGGGCCCGCTGCCGCACCATTTCTCCTCTTTTTTTTCATTTTTATACATTATAAGACCGTCTGAAAATTAATTAATCGTCCCCAATTCAATTTTGATAATTTAAACTAACAAAAGGCATAATTTAAGCTAACAATTGACATGCATGCAACCATCCTAAACATGTGAAAATTACTACACCAACAAAAATCACCAAACATACAAAAATCAAAAACATGTGACGATCTTTCGTCGAGTAACTCGAAATATGTTACCTTAAGCTAGAAAATAAGCAATTAGCACCTCAAAACCCGAACCCTAACAACAACTAGCCGCTATCCTCTACGATATACGAGTCCCCGAACTCGTCCTCCAATTCTTCACCTAAATAAACAATAAAAATACCATAAATAAGCATCAATACCGAAAAATACCGAATTTCCGAAAATTGGTCTTAAAATAACTTAATGAAAATTGAAATTAGAACATACTAAGTTGTAGATCGTGGCGAGGGGATTCCGGAAAGGTAAATTATGCGAAAAACGGACTAGTAACGAAGAATTTATGGCCTAAACAGCTTGAAATTTTGTGAAAATGGTGTTTGGATGAAATGTTGATGATGATGATATGAACAAACCAGAAAAAAAATAGAAAGGAAGGGCTGGTCAGCCGTGTAAGGGAGAAGGAAAGGAGAAAAGGAAGTGCGGGATTTTTAGCCGGGATTTTTACGAGTCGGGTTTGACTTGTTTCAATAATAATTAAATCCGTAAGTCAAACGCAAATTCCGTCAAGTCCAAAGTTCTTAAACACGAGATTACAATAAAATTGAGTATTCATACGACCCATCTCCAAATTCGTTTACCCAACGTTCAAACGAATTGTCATTTTCCCCCCGATACGCCCTTATTTCGAAATAAAAGATTTTACACGGTTTAAACTATTTTTAAACATTTCAAAACTATCAAAATAAATACTTTTCTTCAAAATATGATAAAATTATATTTCTTTGAATTATTTTTACTTTAAATACTTTATTGTCAAATTTTACTTGATTAATTAATTATTTTCGAAACATATTAACGGTCCGAAATTTACGGGCGTTACAATCACCCCTCCTTTTAAAAAGTTTCGTCCTCGAAACTTAGAAGGAGAAATTATAGTTATTAGAAAATATAGGTATCTTTCCAATGAAACGGTGATACTCTTGTTGATCAGACAAGAACATCCATATTCATATCAAGATATAAAAATATTTCTACACCAATAAATGAGAAAACCCATTATTGGGACGTCACCAACAACGAGATTCAACATTCACTAATGTTAAAACCATTGAAAATCATAAAAGCATTTTCAAACTTTTAGTTCTATTGCTCCCGATGCACGTTTGTGCACCCCACTTAGAAATCACTTGACCTTAAAATAATAAACTTGAGAGAAGGGTAGGATGGGTAGAATTAAGATTTTATGTGGTTAGGGTTTCGGTTTTGAGGACTAATTGCTCATTTTCTAGCTTAAGGTAACATATTTCGAGTTACTCGACGAAAGATCGACACATGTTTTTGATTTTTGTATGTTTGGTGAATTTTTGTTTGGGTAGTAATTTTCACATGTTAAACTTAGTTGCATGCAAGCTTAATTTGTGCCTTTTGGTAGTTTAAATTATCAAAATTGAATTGGAGACGTCCCAATAATGGATTTTCTCATTTATTGGTGTAGAAATATTTTTATATCTTGATATGAATATGGATGTTCTTGTCTGATCAACAAGAGTATCACCGTTTCATTGAAAAGATACCTATATTTTCTTATAACTATAATTTCTCCTTCTAAGTTTCGAGGGCGAAACTTTTTAAAAGGAGGGGTGATTGTAACGCCCCGTAAAATTCGGACCGTTAGTATATTCCGAAAATAATTAATTAATCAAGTAAAATTTGACAATAATGTATTTAAAGTAAAAATAATTCAAAGAAATATAATTTTATTATATTTTGAAGAAAAGTATTTATTTTGATAGTTTTGAAATGTTTAAAAATAGTTTAAACCGTGTATAATCATATTTAGTAAAGATAGTATTCTTACTATAGAATATTAAACTAAAAGGTTGAAAAGGCTTTTATGATTTTCAATGGTTTTAACATTAGTGAATGTTAAATCTCGTTATTGGAGATATGTAGTGGTAAAGGGCTCATACAGCCACACACGCGTGCGCGCGCCACGCCGCGCCGGGCACGGGCACGGCACCTGTGGTGCGAGCCGTAGGCCGTTTTTTAAATATGGAAGGTGACCTTCCCACATCGGTAGAAGAGGGGAACGAAGCATGGTTTATAATCATGTGGCTACCTCTTCCTAATGTGACGCGTTTTAAAGCCGTGAGGGGGTTGTGTCTCCCAGAGCGGACAATATCACGTTAGCAGGTTACCTTGGGCTGTTACACGGCGAATGCTGGTTTTTGGCACACCGGCACCCCCAAGTGAAGTGAGTACCCTAAGGACACCACCGAAGGGTTGGCTAGTACTTAAGCTGACCCCATACTATCAAAATAAGTACCTGAGGTCATGCCCCAACTTGGATATAAATCCACTAGTCAGGAACACAAAGGCTATCAAGCAGTGAACATATACTCGTCAGAGACTATAAAGACCTATCTATGATGAAGGCCGAAATACTCACCTAGGACCTAGTCCCAGCTAGTCCCAGCTTGAATATTTTAGCCCACACCACACAAGACAAATAGGACACCCACTTAACCATAAGAGGGCAAAGTGTTCAACTTACCAACATAAATGCTAACATTCTATCATGTGAAAGGCTATATAAATGTCTATTTAGCAGACAATCCAACAATATCCTCAATATCAATAATAATCCAAATTTCAGCTAACCGTTAATCTCATAATTCATGAGAACAAGCTAAAATGACAACAAGGCAAGAAGACTCAAGTATAAGGCATCCAAAGCATCCAACAACCAACATGTGAAATGATAATTACAAATATCAAGGTATAACATAAAACCTCCAATAACAACCAATCTTACCTCAAAGACAAACCCTCGACCCGAGTCCCGCGACGGGTCATCGGTCAAATCGAGGCTGACCGGTTTAAACCTAGCTTGACCAAACTCGTTCGGTCAATCTGGCCCAGCTCAGAGTCTTGGTCTACTTTGGCCCAAATTACAAAATTTATCGCAATATTATTCTCATGCTATTTCCAATTTTTATCATGTGAAAAACGAAATTAAAACATTATCAATCACCTAAACATTTATCAAACAACAAACACAACATCAACTACTAATGTGACATTAATTCGTCGAGTAACTCGGAATAGTTACCTTAAGCTAGCAAAGAGACCAGCAATAACTTGAGAAAGCTTCTAAAACCCAAAACTACTCTTCATCTTCAACCACATATGAGTCACCTAAAATAATTATGTGAAAGGACGATATTAACGAATTATCGTTATATAAAATATGAGACGGAAATTAATTTAAATCAAAACATGTAAATCATATTCATTAGCTACTGTCTTATGTTCATAAACCATTATGACCCTCCCTTTTGACAGACATACCAAGAAAATTGTCACAACTTTTACGCCCTAGAAACAGTCCCATAAAGCACCATATTATCCGTCCCAAAATCGAGCCCAACTCGGCTGTCACGCTCCTAAAACCGAGGCCAAAACAGCCCACACGGCCTCCATTTCGATCGTCCCAAAACAAATCAGGAAGGCTGCCTAAAAACTGGTACCAAAACATAGTTCAATCAATCCTAAACCAGTCCTAAACCGAGTCAAAACAGTTCCAAAAATGTCCCAAAGTACTGCAAAGCGGACTCACAAAGCATCTAATTTCTTTGCACAATACCACAACTAAACAAGATCCCAAATAGCATCCCAAAACAATCCCTACATGTCAGTATACACCGTCTCAAATATACCACTTACTAGCTAGCATCCTAAATGATCCCTAGAGGTCAGTATACACCGTCTCAATCATCTCCACATATCAGTATACACCGTCTCAACTATACAACTGACTAATTAACATCCATAATGATCCCTATATATAATTATACACCGTCTCAACTATAAAACAGACTAACCAGCTTTCAAAATACACAAATTTAACAAGTAATACTGAGTAACCTATCATTATTACCTTTTTCCGATTGAACTAATCATTTATGACTAACAAATATTCTACCAGACCGTCTATTTTAGTACATACGACCGTCTTATAATAAACAAAGCTAAAAATATAAATTGGGTTTGTAAAAATACATAACGAAAATGAATTTTACTTACAACGGATTGACGAGAACGACGAAAGGAGCGCTATGGAACAAAAATAGTTGGAAACGGATAAGGAACGAAGTACCGACGTCGATCAACAGATCAAATTTGAAAAGGAAATAATTAATCGCCAGAAGAAGAACAAAAGAACGAAGAAGAAGAAAAGAGACGTGAGAAATTAGAAATGAGACAGCAGCCTGCTAGACTGCTATTTATTATACGTACGTTTCTTCGTCGTTAAGAAACTTCGATCGTTATTAAAACCGTCTCGAGTTAAACTAAACCGATTTAAGTAAAGGTTTTCGAGATAAAACATACTCAATAATAAATAAATTTAATGAATGAAAATAAAATAAACTCAGCTAGTTAACGGAAATAATACGATATCCGCTTGAATCGGAATTATTAGCGATTTTTACGAAACTAACGGATATTAATAAAAATTGCTAATTTAGTGAAATAAGCTCAAAATAGCTAATTGGACGGTTTTGTTCCCAAAATCCCTCTCGGGTTCACTTAAAACAACTTTCGTAAGGACTCGTAAAGAAACGGAAATATTAAATAAATAAACTCGAACTAACTTTAAATAAACTTATTAATGATTATTAAAATTAACGTATCGAATTATGATGAAATTAATTAATTAGCTAAGCAAATATATATAAATCGTCAAATGATGTAATTAAATTCAAAATAGCAATTAAAAGAATTTTATCCAACTTAATAAAATACGGGGTGTTACATTCTTTTTCTCCCGGTTTTTCAATCATGCGTCCTATCTCATTTCAGGAGTTAACCTGTTCGATTTCAGCCTCAAATAACGAGTTTTAACGCATTTTTCACGATAATCCGAGTTTCGGCGAATGTTGATTTACGCACAATGCAATTCCCCAAATGTCTTCCGTTGGTCCTCAAATTTTGCGTGGCCGCGTTATCTGACCCCGGGAACATCCTATGCGAATTCCGGAGAATTTTGTTCCAGGATCTCGGAATCCCGAAAAACCGTGTATTATACACTTCAATTTTAGCCGTTCGGGTGGTCGTACTAGACCCGGTTTCTTTTTCTCCCTGTTTTTCAATCACGCGTCCTAGCTCATTTCAGGAGTTAACCTGTTCGATTTCAGCCTCAAATAACGAGTTTTAACGCATTTTTCAAGATAATCCGAGTTTCTGCGAATGATGGTTTCTGGCACACCGGCACCCCCAAATTTCTTCCGTTGGTGCGCAAATTTTGCGTGGCTGCTTTATCTGACCCCAGGAACATCCTATGCGATTTCCGAAGAATTTTGTTCTGGGACCCCGGAATCCCGAAAAATCGTGTATTATACACTTCAATTTCAGCCGTTCGGGAGGTCGTACCGGACCCGGTTTCTTTTTCTCCCTGTTTTTCAATCATGCGTCCTATCTCATTTCAGGAGTTAACCTGTTCGATTTCAGCCTCAAATAACGAGTTTTAACGCATTTTTCACGATAATCCGAGTTTCGGCGAATCTTTGGTTTTTAAGCACACCGGTACCCCCAAATGTCTTCCGTTGGTGCTCAAATTTTGCGTGGCCGCTTTATCTGACCCCAGGAACATCCTATGCGATTTCCGTAGAATTTTGTTCCAGGACCCCGGAATCCCGAAAAACCGTGTATTATACACTTCAATTTCAGCCGTTCGAGAGGTCGTGCGACCGGTTTCTTTTTCTCCTGTTTTTCAATCACGCGTCCTAGCTCATTTCAGGAGTTAACCTGTTCGATTTCAGCCTCAAATAACGAGTTTTAATGCATTTTTCACGATAATCCGAGTTTCGGCGAAAGCTGGTTTCTGGCACACCGGCACCCCCAAATGTCTTCCGTTGGTGCTCAAATTTTGCGTGGCTGCTTTATCTAACCCCAGTAACTTCCTATGTGATTTCCGGAGGTTTTTGTTTCGGGACCCCGGAATCCCGAAAAACCGGGTATTATACAATTCAATTTCAGCCGTTCGGGAGGTCGTACAGCACCGGTTTCTTTTTCTCCCTGTTTTTCAATCATGCGTCCTAGCTCATTTCAGGAGTTAACCTGTTCGATTTCAGCCTCAAATAACGAGTTTTAAAGCATTTTTCACGATAATCCGAGTTTCGGCGAATGTTGGTTTCTAGCACACCGGCACCCCCAAATGTCTTTCGTTGGTGCTCAAATTTTTCTTGGCCACTTTATCTGACCCCAAGAATACCCTATGCGATTTCCGGAGAAATTTGTTCCGGGACCCTGGAATCCTGAAAAATCGTGTATTATACACTTCAATTTCAGCCGTTCGGGAGGTCGTACCGGACCCGGTTTTTTTTTCTCCCTGTTTTTCAATCACGCGTCCTAGCTCATTTCAGAAGTTAACCTATTCGATTTCAACCTCAAATAACGAGTTTTAACGCATTTTTCATGATAATCCTAGTTTCGACAAATGCTGGTTTTTGGCACACCGGCACCCCCAAATGTCTTCCGTTGGTGCTCAAATTTTGCGTGGCCGCTTTATCTGACCCCAAGAACATCTTATGCGATTTCCGGAGAATTTTTTTCTGGGACCCCGGAATCCCGAAAAACCGTGTATTTATACACTTCAATTTTAGCCGTTCGGGAGGTCGTACTGGACCCGGTTTCTTTTTCTCCCTGTTTTTCAATCACGCGTCCTAGCTCATTTCAGGAGTTAACCTGTTCGATTTCAGCCTCAAATAACGAGTTTCGGCGAATGTTGGTTTCTGGCACACCGGCACCCCCAAATGTCTTCCGTTGGTGCTCAAATTTTGCGTGGCCGCGTTATCCGACCCCGGGAACATCCTATGCGATTTTCGGAGAATTTTGTTCCGGGACCCCGGAATCCCGAAAAACTGTGTATTATACACTTCAATTTCAGCCGTTCGGGAGCTCGTTCCGGACCCGGTTTATTTTTCTCCCTATTTTTCAATCACGCGTCCTAGCTCATTTGAGGAGTTAACCTGTTTGATTTCAGCCTCAAATAACGAGTTTTAACGCATTTTTCACGATAATCCGAGTTTCGGCGAATGTTGGTTTCTGGCACACCGGCACCCCCAAATGTCTTCCGTTGGTGCTCAAATATTGCGTGGCCGCTTTATCTGACCCCGGGAACATCCTATGCGATTTCCGGAGAATTTTGTTCCGAGACCCCGGAATCACGAAAAACCGTGTATTATACACTTCAATTTTAGCCGTTCGGGAAGTCGTACTGGACCCGGTTTCTTTTTCTCCCTGTTTTTCAATCACGCGTCCTAGCTCATTTCAGGAGTTACTTGTTCGATTTCAGCCTCAAATAACGAGTTTTAACGCATTTTTCAAGATAATCCGAGTTTCGGCGAATGATGGTTTCTGGCACACCGGCACCCCCAAATGTCTTCCGTTGGTGCGCAAAATTTGCGTGGCTGCTTTATCTGACTCCAGGAACATCCTATGCGATTTCCGGAGAATTTTGTTCCGGGACCCCGGAATCCCGAAAAACCGTGTATTTATACACTTCAATTTCAGCCGTTCGAGAGGTCGTACCGGACCCGGTTTATTTTTCTCCCTGTTTTTCAATCACGCGTCCTAGCTCATTTCAGGAGTTAACCTGTTCGATTTCAGCCTCAAATAACGAGTTTTAATGCATTTTTCACGATAATCAGAGTTTCGCGAATGTTGGTTTCGGCACCGGCACCCCAAATGTCTTTCGTTGGTGCTCAAATTTTTCTTGGCCGCTTTATCTGACCCCAAGATTACCCTAAGCGATTTCCGGAGAATTTTATTCCGGGACCCCGGAATCCTGAAAAATCGTGTATTATACAATTCAATTTCAGTCGTTCCGGAGGTCGTACCGGACCCGGTTTTTTTTTCTCCCTGTTTTTCAATCACGCGTCCTAGCTCATTTCAGAAGTTAATCAATTCGATTTCAACCTCAAATAACGAGTTTTAACGCATTTTTCACGATAATCCTAGTTTCGGCGAATGCTGGTTTTTGGCACACCGGCACCTCCAAATGTCTTCCGTTGGTGCTCAAATTTTGCGTGGCCGGTTTTTCTGACCCCAGGAACATCTTATGCGATTTCCGGAGAATTTTGTTCTGGGACCCCGGAATCCCGAAAAACCGTGTATTATACACTTCAATTTTAGCCGTTCGGGAGGTCGTACTGGACCCGGTTTCTTTTTCTCCCTGTTTTTCAATCACGCGTCCTAGCTCATTTCAGGAGTTAATCTGTTCGATTTCAGCCTCAAATAACGAGTTTTAACGGATTTTTCAAGATAATTCGAGTTTCGGCGAATGCTGGTTTCTGGCACACCGGCACCCCCAAATGTCTTTCGTTGGTGCTCAAATTTTGCGTGGCTGCTTTATCTGACCCCAGGAAGATCCTATGCGATTTACGAAGAATTTTGTTCCGGGACCCCGGAATCCCGAAAAATCGTGTATTATACACTTCAATTTCAGCCGTTCGGGAGGTCGTTCCGGACCCAGTTTTTTTTTTCTCCCTGTTTTTCAATCACGCGTCCTAGCTCATTTGAGGAGTTAACCTGTTTGATTTCAGCCTCAAATAACGAGTTTTAACGCATTTTTCACGATAATCCGAGTTTCGAAATGTTGGTTTTCGCACACCGGCACCCCCAAATGTCTTCCGTTGGTGCTCAAATTTTGCGTGGCGCGTTATCCGACCCGGAACATCCTATGCGATTTTCGGAGAATTTTGTTCCGGGACCCTTGAATCCCGAAAAACCGTGTATTATACACTTCAATTTTAGCCGTTCGGGAGGTCGTACTGGACCCGGTTTCTTTTTCTCCCTGTTTTTCAATCACGCGTCCTAGCTCATTTCAGGAGTTAATCTGTTCGATTTCAGCCTCAAATAACGAGTTTTAACGGATTTTTCAAGATAATTCGAGTTTCGGCGAATGCTGGTTTCTGGCACACCGGCACCCCCAAATGTCTTCCGTTGGTGCTCAAATTTTGCGTGGCTGCTTTATCTGACCCCAGGAACATCCTATGCGATTTCCGGAGAATTTTGTTCCGGGACCCCGAATCCCAAAAAAATCGTGTATTATACACTTCAATTTCACCGTTCGGGAGGTCGTTCCGGACCCGTTTTTTTTCTCCCTGTTTTTCAATCACGCGTCCTAGCTCATTTGAGGAGTTAACCTGTTTGATTTCAGCCTCAAATAACGAGTTTTAACGCATTTTTCACGATAATCCGAGTTTCGGCGAATGTTGGTTTCTGGCACACCGGCACCCCCAAATGTCTTCCGTTGGTGCTCAAATTTTGCGTGGCCGCGTTATCCGACCCCGGGAACATCCTATGCTATTTTCGGAGAATTTTGTTCCGGGACCCCGGAATCCCGAAAAACCGTGTATTATACACTTCAATTTTAGCCGTTCGGGAGGTCGTACTGGACCCGGTTTCTTTTTCTCCCTGTTTTTCAATCACGCGTCCTAGCTCATTTCAGGAGTTAATCTGTTCGATTTCAGCCTCAAATAACGAGTTTTAACGGATTTTTCAAGATAATTCGAGTTTCGGCGAATGCTGGTTTCTGGCACACCGGCACCCTCAAATGTCTTTCGTTGGTGCTCAAATTTTGCGTGGCTACTTTATCTGACCCCAGGAAGATCCTATGCGATTTACGAAGAATTTTGTTCCGGGACCCCGGAATCCCGAAAAATCGTGTATTATACACTTCAATTTCAGCCGTTCGGGAGGTCGTTCCGGACCCAGTTTTTTTTTCTCCCTGTTTTTCAATCACGCGTCCTAGCTCATTTCAGGAGTTACCTGTTCGATTTCAGCCTCAAATAACGAGTTTTAACGCATTTTTCAAGATAATCCGAGTTTCGGCGAATGATGGTTTCTGGCACACCGGCACCCCAAAATGTCTTCCGTTGGTGCTCAAATTTTGCGTGGCCGCTTTATCGACCCCAGGAAGATCCTATGCGATTTACGAAGAATTTTGTTCCGGGACCCCGGAATCCCGAAAAACCGTGTATTATACACTTCAATTTTAGCCGTTCGGGAGGTCGTACTGGACCCGGTTTCTTTTTCTCCCTGTTTTTCAATCACGCGTCCTAGCTCATTTCAGGAGTTACCTATTCGATTTCAGCCTCAAAAAACGAGTTTTAATGCATTTTTCAAGATAATCCGAGTTTCGGCGAATGATGGTTTCTGGCACACCGGCACCCCCAAATGTCTTCCGTTGGTGCGCAAATTTTGCGTGGCTGCTTTATCTTACTCCAGGAACATCCTATGCGATTTCCGGAGAATTTTGTTCCGGGACTCCGGAATCCCGAAAAACCGTGTATTATACACTTCAATTTCAGCCGTTCGAGAGGTCGTACCGGACCCGGTTTATTTTTCTCCCTGTTTTTCAATCACGCGTCCTAGCTCATTTCAGGAGTTAACCTGTTCGATTTCAGCCTCAAATAACGAGTTTTAATGCATTTTTCACGATAATCCGAGTTTCGGCGAATGTTGGTTTCTGGCACACCGGCACCCCCAAATGTCTTTCGTTGGTGCTCAAATTTTTCTTGGCCGCTTTATCTGACCCCAAGATTACCCTTAGCGATTTCCGAAGAATTTTATTCCGGGATCCCGGAATCCTGAAAAATCGTGTATTATACACTTCAATTTCAGCCGTTCCGGAGGTCGTACCGTACCCGGTTTTTTTCTCTCCCTGTTTTTCAATCACGCGTCCTAGCTCATTTCAGAAGTTAATCAATTCGATTTCAACCTCAAATAACGAGTTTTAACGCATTTTTCACGATAATCCTAGTTTCGGCGAATGCTGGTTTTTGGCACACCGGCACCTCCAAATGTCTTCCGTTGGTGCTCAAATTTTGCGTGGCCGGTTTTTCTGACCCCAGGAACATCTTATGCGATTTCCGGAGAATTTTGTTCTGGGACCCCGGAATCCCGAAAAACCGTGTATTATACACTTCAATTTTAGCCGTTCGGGAGGTCGTACTGGACCCGGTTTCTTTTTCTCCTTGTTTTTCAATCACGCGTCCTAGCTCATTTCAGAGTTAACTGCTTCGATTTGACCTCAAATAACGAGTTTTAACGGATTTTTCAAGATAATTCGAGTTTCGGCGAATCTTGGTTTTACACACACCGCACCCCCAAATGTCTTTCGTTGGTGCTCAAATTTTGCGTGGTGCTTTATCGACCCCAGGAACATCCTATGCGATTTTCGGAGAATTTTGTTCCGGGACCCCGGAATCCCGAAAAATCGTGTATTATACACTTCAATTTCAGCCGTTCGGGAGGTCGTTCCGGACCCAGTTTTTTTTTCTCCCTGTTTTTCAATCACGCGTCCTAGCTCATTTGAGGAGTTAACCTGTTTGATTTCAGCCTCAAATAACGAGTTTTAACGCATTTTTCACGATAATCCGAGTTTCGGCGAATGTTGGTTTCTGGCACACCGGCACCCCCAAATGTCTTCCGTTGGTGCTCAAATTTTGCGTGGCCGCGTTATCCGACCCCGGGAACATCCTATGCGATTTTCGGAGAATTTTGTTCCGGGACCCCGGAATCCCGAAAAACCGTGTATTATACACTTCAATTTTAGCCGTTCGGGAGGTCGTACTGGACCCGGTTTCTTTTTCTCCCTGTTTTTCAATCACGCGTCCTAGCTCATTTCAGGAAATAACCTGTTCGATTTCAGCCTCAAATAACGAGTTTTAACGCATTTTTCAAGATAATCCGAGTTTCGGCGAATGATGGTTTCTGGCACACCGGCACCCCCAAATGTCTTCCGTTGGTACGCAAATTTTGCGTGGCTGCTTTATCTGACCCCATGAACATCCTATGCGATTTCCGGAGAATTTTGTTCCGGGACTCCGGAATCCCGAAAAACCGTGTATTTCAATTTCAGCCATTCGGGAGGTCGTACCGGACCCGGTTTCTTTTTCTCCCTGTTTTTCAATCAATCGTCCTAGCTCATTTCAGGAGTTAACATGTTCGATTTCAGCCTCAAATAACGAGTTTTAACGCATTTTTCACGATAATCCGAGTTTCGGCAAATCTTTGGTTTCTACACCGCACCCACCCCCAAATGTCTTCCGTTGGTGCTCAAATTTTGCGTAGCCACTTTATCTGACCCCAGGAACATCCTATGCGATTTCCGGAGAAACTTGTTCCGGGACCCCGGAATCCCGAAAAATCGTGTATTATACACTTCAATTTCAGCCGTTCGGGAAGTCGTACCGGACCCGGTTTCTTTTTCTCCCTGTTTTTCAATCACGCATCCTAGCTCATTTCAGGAGTTAACCTGTTCGATTTCAGCCTCAAATAACGAGTTTTAACGCATTTTTCAAGATAATTCGAGTTTCGGCGAATGCTGGTTTCTGGAACACCGGCACTCCCAAATGTCTTTCGTTGGTGCTCAAATTTTGCATGGCCTCTTTATCTGACCCCGGGAACATCCTATGCGATTTCCGGAGAATTTTGTTCCGGGATCCCGGAATCCCGAAAAATCGTGTATTATACACTTCAATTTCAGCCGTTCGGGAGGTCGTACCAGACCCGGTTTCTTTTTCTCCCTGTTTTTCAATCATGCATCCTAGCTCATTGCAGGAGTTAATCTGATCGATTTCAGCCTCAATTAACGAGTTTTAACGCATTTTTCACGATAATCCGAGTTTCGGCGAATCCTGGTTTCTGGCACACCGGCACCCCCAAATGTCTTCCGTTGGTGCTCAAATTTTGCGTGGCCGCTTTATCTGACCACAGGAACATCCTATGCGATTTCCGGAGATTTTTGTTCCCGGAACCCGGAATCCCGAAACACCGTGTATTATACACTTCAATTTCAGCCGTTCGGGAGGTCGTACAGGACCCGGTTTCTTTTTCTCCCTGTTTTTCAATCACGCGTCCTAGCTCATTTCAGGAGTTAACCTGTTCGATTTCAGCCTCAAATAACGAGTTTTAACGCATTTTTCAAGATAATCCGAGTTTCGGCGAATGATGGTTTCTGGCACACCGGCACCCCCAAATGTTTTCCGTTGGTGCGCAAATTTTGCGTGGCTGCTTTATCTGACCCCAGGAACATCCTTTGCGATTTCCGGAAAATTTTGTTCCGGGACCCCGGAATTCCGAAGAACTGTGCATTATACACTTCAATTTCAGCCGTTCGGGAGGTCGTACCGAACCCGGATTTTTCTTCTCCATGTTTTTCAATCAATCGTCCTAACTCATTTCAGGAGTTAACCTGTTCGATTTCAGCCTCAAATAACGAGTTTTAAAGCATTTTTCACGATAATCCGAGTTTCGGCGAATGCTGGTTTTTGGCATACCGGCACCCCCAAATGTCTTCCGTTGGTGCTCAAATTTTGCGTGGCCGCTTTATCTGACCCCAGGAACATCCTGTGCGATTTCCGGAGAATTTTTTTCCGGGACCCCGGAATCCCGAAAAACCGTGTATTTCAATTTCAGCCGTTCGGGAGGTCGTACCGGACCCGGTTTCTTTTTCTCCCTGTTTTTCATTAAATCGTCTTAGCTCATTTCAGGAGTTAACCTGTTCGATTTCAGCCTCAAATAACGAGTTTTAACGCATTTTTCACGATAATCCGAGTTTCGGCGAATGGTGGTTTCTGGCACACCGGCACCCCCAAATGTCTTCCGTTGGTGCTCAAATTTTGCGTAGCCACTTTATCTGACCCCAGGAACATCCTATGCGATTTCCGGAGAAATTTGTTCCGGGAACCCGGAATCCCGAAAAACCGTGTATTATACACTTCATTTTCAGCCGTTCGGGAGGTCGTACAGGACCCGGTTTCTTTTTCTCCCTGTTTTTCAATCACGCGTCCTAGCTCATTTCAGGAGTTAACCTTTTCGATTTCAGCCTCAAATAACGAGTTTTAACGCATTTTTCAAGATAATCCGAGTTTCGGCGAATGCTGGTTTTTGGCACACCGGCACCCCCAAATGTCTTCCGTTGGTGCTCAAATTTTGCGTGGCCGCTTTATCTGACCCCAGGAACATCTTATGCGATTTCCGGAGAATTTTGTTCCGGGAACCCGGAATCCCGAAAAACCGTGTATTATACACTTCAATTTCAGCCGTTCGGGAGGTCGTACCGGACCCGGTTTCTTTTTCTCCCTGTTTTCTATCACGCGTCCTAGCTCATTTCAGGAGTTAACCTGTTCGATTTCGGCCTCAAATAACGAGTTTTAAAGCGTTTTTCACGATAATCCGAGTTCGGCGAATGCTGGTTTCTGGCACACCGGCACCCCCAAATGTCTTCCGTTGGTGGTCAAATTTTGCGTGGCCGCTTTATCTGACCCCAGGAACATCCTATGCGATTTCCGGAGAATTTTGTTCCGGGACCCTGGAATCCCAAAAAACCGTGCATTATACACTTCAATCTTAGCCGTTCGGGAGGTCGTACCGGACCCGGTTTCTTTTTCTCCCTATTTTTCTATCACGCGTCCTAGGTCATTTCAGGAGTTAACCTGTTCGATCTCAGCCTCAAATAACGAGTTTTAACGCATTTTTCACGATAATCCGAGTTTCGGCGAATCTTTGGTTTCTCGCACACCAAGACCCCCAAATGTCTTCCGTTGGTGCTCAAATTTTGCGTGGCCGCTTTATCGACCCCAGGAACATCCTATGCGATTTCCGGAGGTTTTGTTTGAGACCCGAATTCCGAAAAACCGTGTCTTATACACACTTCAATTTCAGCCGTTCGGGAGGTCGTACCGGATCGGTTTCTTTTTCTCCCTGTTTTTCAATCATGCGTCCTAGCTCATTTCAGGAGTTAACCTGTTCGATTTCAGCCTCAAATAATGAGTTTTAACGTATTTTTCACGATAATCCGAGTTTCGGCGAATGTTGATTTCTGGCACACCGGCACCCCAAATGTCTTTCGTTGGTGCTCAAATTTTTCTTGGCCGCTTTATCTGACCCCAGGAATACCCTATACGATTTCCGGAGAATTTTGTTCCGGGACCCCGGAATCCTGAAAAATCGTGTATTATACACTTCAATTTCAACCATTCGGGAGGTCGTACCGGACCCGGTTTTTTCTGCCTGTTTTTCAATCACGCGTCCTAGCTCATTTCAGAATTTAACCTGTTCGATTTCAGCCTCAAATAACGAGTTTTAACGCATTTTTCACGATAATCCTATTTTCGGCGAATACTGGTTTTTGGCACACCGGCACCCCCAAATGTCTTTCGTTGGTGCTCAAATTTTGCGTGGCCGCTTTATCGACCCCCAGGAACATCTTATGCGATTTCCGGAGAATTTTGTTCCGGACCCCTAATCCCGAAAACCGTGTATACACTTCAATTTCGGCCGTTCGGGAGGTCGTACGGACCCGATTTCTTTTTCTCCTGTTTTTCAATCACGCGTCCTAGCTCATTTCAGGAGTTAACCTGTTCGATTTCGGCCTCAAATAACGAGTTTTAACGCATTTTCACGATAATCCGAGTTTGGCGAATCTTTGTTTCGCACACCGGCACCCCCAAATGTCTTCCGTTGGTACTCAAATTTTGCGTGGCCGCTTTATCTGACATCAGGAACATCCTATACGATTTTCGGAGAATTTTGTTCCGGGACCCCGGAATCCCGAAAAACCGTGTATTATACACTTCAATTTGAGCCGTTCGGGAGGTCGTACCGGACCCGGTTTCTTTTCCTCCCTGTTTTTCAATCATGCGTCCTAGCTCATTTCAGGAGTCAACCTGTTCGATTTCAGCCTCAAATAACGAGTTTTAATGCATTTTCACGATAATCCGAGTTTTGGCGAATCTTTGGTTTTTCGCACACCGCACCCCCAAATGTCTTCCGTTGGTGCTCAAATTTTGCGTGGCCGCTTTATCGACCCTAGGAACATCCTATGCGATTTCCGAGAATTTTGTTCGAGGCCCCCAATCCCGAAAAACCGTGCATTATACACTTCAATTTAAGCCGTTCGGGAGGTCGTCCCGGACCCGGTTTCTTTTTCTCCCTGTTTTTCAATCACGCGTCCTAGCTCATTTGGGGAGTTAACCTGTTCGATTTCAGCCTCAAATAACGAGTTTTAACGCATTTTTCACGATAATCCGAGTTTCGGCGAATGCTGGTTTCTGGCACACCGGCACTTCCAAATATCTTCCGTTGGTGCTCAAATATTTCATGGCCTCTTTATCTGACCCCGGGAACATCCTATGCGATTTCCGGAGAATTTTGTTCCGGGACCCCGTAATCTCGAAAAACCGTGTATTATACACTTCAATTTCAGCCGTTCGGGAGGTCGTACCGGACCCGGTTTATTTTTCTCCCTGTTTTTAATCACGCGTCCTAGCTCATTTGAGGAGTTAACCTGTTCGATTTCGGCCTTAAATAACGAGTTTTAACGCATTTTTCACGATAATCCGAATTTCGGCGAATGCTGGTTTCTGGCACACCGGCAACCCCAAATGTCTTCCGTTGGTGCTCAAATTTTGGTGGCCGCTTTATCTGACCCTAGGAACATCCTATGCGATTTCCGGAGATGCTAAAACCAGGCTGCACTAAGACGCAAAACAAGACTTCCTTAATCTTACTACATTATCCGCGAAAAAGATGAATACCATCTGGGGCCTTCTTCCCCGGCTTTCGGGGATTCCCCTCTCAGCGAGAGAACCACGAACCGACTGATGTTGAAGAATCATCAATCTCAATGGAAGACCAGTCGATTGCTTGTGAGGCAAGGGTTCAATCGGCGCCATTGCAGCTTGACCACCTCCCACCTATCTTACACATTCGATAAAGGTTGTCACTTTGGTAAAACTAGTTTGAAATATCCGGCATTGGGGTGACTTGGGAGAGGGTTGGCATCGATCTGTCTCTAGCTTTGTCCCTTGCTTTACAGAGATTGTTATGCTCTGTTAGAGACAGATAGAAGAGAGAGAGAATTGCATCTTTGTTCCGGACTCCGGAATCCCGAAAAACCGTGTATTATACACTTCAATTTCAGCCGTTAGGGAGGTCGTACCGGACCCGGTTTATTTTTCTCCCTGTTTTTAATCACGCGTCCTAGCTTATTTGAGGAGTTAACCTGTTCGATTTCGGATTCAAATAACGAGTTTTAACGCATTTTTCACGATAATCCGAGTTTCGGCGAATCTTTGGTTTTACGGCACCGGCACCCCCAAATGTCTTCCGTTGGTGCTCAAATTTTGCGTGGCTGCTTTATCTGACCCCAGGAACATCCTATGCTATTTCCGGAGAATTTTGTTCCGGGAACCCGGAATCCCTAAAAACCGTGCATTATACACTTCAATCTCAGCCGTTCGGGAGGTCGTACCGGACCCGGTTTCTTTTTCTCCCTATTTTTCAATCACGCGTCCTAGCTCATTTCATGAGTTAACCTGTTCGATTTCAGCCTCAAATAACGAGTTTCAACGCATTTTCACGATAATCCGAGTTTCGGCGAATCTTTGGTTTACGCACACCGCACTCCCAAATGTCTTCCGTTGGTGCTCAAATTTTGCATGGCCGCTTTATCAGACCCCGGGAACATCCTATGCGATTTCTGGAGAATTTTGTTCCGAGACCCCGGAATCCCGAAAAATCGTATATTATACATTTCAATTTCAGCCGTTCGGGAGGTCGTACCGGACCCGGTTTCTTTTCCTCCCTGTTTTTCAATCATGCGTCCTAGCTCATTTTAGGAGTCAACCTGTTCGATTTCAGCCTCAAATAACGAGTTTTAATGCATTTTCACGATAATCCGAGTTTTAGCGAATCTTTGGTTTCTTCGCACACCGGCACCCCCAAATGTCTTCCGTTGGTGTTCAAATTTTGCGTGGCCGCTTTATCTGACCCTAGGAACATCCTATGCGATTTCCGGAGATGCTAAAACCAGGCTGCACTAAGACGCAAAACGAGACTTCCTTAATCTTACTACATTATCCGCGAAAAGATGAATACCATCTCGGGCCTTCTTCCCCGGCTTTCGGGGATTCCCCTCTTAGCGAGAGAACCACGAACCGACTGATGTTGAAGAATCAGCAATCTCAATGGAAGACCAGTCGATTGCCTGTGAGGCACGGGGTTCAATCAGCGCCATTGCCGCGCTTCAACCACCTTCCACGTATCTTACACATTCGATCAAGGTTGTCACTGGTAAAACTAGTTTGAAATATCCGGCATTGGGCTGACTTGGGAGAGGGTTGGCTTCGCCCTGTCTACGAAGCTTTGCCCCTTGCTTTACAGAGATTGTTATGCTCTGTTAGAGACAGATAGAAGAGAGAGAGAATTGCATCTTTGTTCCGGGACCCCGGAATCCCGAAAAACCGTGTATTATACACTTCAATTTCAGCCGTTCGGGAGGTCGTACCGGGCCCGATTTATTTTTCTCCCTGTTTTTAATCACGCGTCCTAGCTTATTTGAGGAGTTAACCTGTTCGATTTCGGCCTCAAATAACGAGTTTTAACGCATTTTTCACGATAATCCGAGTTTCGGCGAATGCTGGTTTATGGCACACCGGCACCCCCAAATGTCTTCCGTTGGTGCTCAAATTTTGCGTGGCCGCTTTATCTGACCCCAGGAACATCCTAGGCGTTTTCTGGAGAATTTTGTTCCGGGACCCCGGAATCCCGAGAAACCGTGGATTATACACTTCAATCTCAGCCGTTCGGGAGGTCGTACCGGACCCGGTTTCTTTTTCTCCCTGTTTTTCAATCATGCGTCCTAGCTCATTTCAGGAGTTAACCTGTTCGATTTCAGCCTCAAATAACGAGTTTTAATGCATTTTTCACGATAATCCGAGTTTCGGCGAATGCTGGTTTCTGGCACACCGGCACCCCCAAATGTCTTCCATTGGTGCTTAAATTTTGCGTGGCCGCTTTATCTGACCCCAGGAACATCCTATGCGATTTCCGGAGAAATTTGTTCCGGGACCCCGGAATCCCGAAAAATCGTGTATTACACACTTCAATTTCAGCCGTTCGGGAGGTCGTACCGGACCCGGTTTCTTTTACTCCCTATTTTTCAATCACGCGTCCTAGCTCATTTAAGGAGTTAACCTGTTCGATTTCAGCCTCAAATAACGAGTTTTAACGCATTTTTCACGATAATCCGAGTTTCGGCGAATGGTGGTTTCTGGCACACCGGCACCCCCAAATGTCTTCCGTTGGTGCTCAAATTTTGCGTAGCCACTTTATCTGACCCCAGGAACATCCTATGCGATTTCCGGAGAAATTTGTTCCGGGACCCCGGAATCCTGAAAAATCGTGTATTACACACTTCAATTTCAGCCGTTCGGGAGGTCGTACCGGACCCGGTTTCTTTTACTCCCTATTTTTCAATCACGCGTCCAAGCTCATTTAAGGAGTTAACCTGTTCGATTTCAGCCTCAAATAACGAGTTTTAACGCATTTTTCACGATAATCCGTGTTTCGGCGAATGCTGGTTTTTGGCACACCGGCACCCCCAAATGTCTTCCGTTGGTGCTCAAATTTTGCGTGGCCGCTTTATCTAACCCCAGGAACATCCTATGCGATTTCCGGAGAATTTTGTTCCGGGACCCCGGAATCCCAAAAACCGTGTATTATACACTTCAATTTCAGCCGTTCGGGAGGTCGTACCGGACCCGGTTTCTTTTTCTCCCTGTTTTTCAATCACGCGTCCTAGCTCATTTCAGGAGTTAACCTGTTCGATTTCAGCCTCAAATAACGAGTTTTAACGCATTTTTCACGATAATCCGAGTTTCGACGGATACTGGTTTCTGGGACACCGGCACCCCCAAATGTCTTCCGTTGGTGCTCAAATTTTGCGTGGCCGTTTTATCTGACCCCAGGAACATCCTATGAGACTTCAATTTCAGCCGATCGGAGATCGTCGGACCCGTTTTTTCTCCTGTTTTTCAATCAATCGTCCTAGCTCATTTCGGGAGTTAACCTGTTCGATTTCAGCCTCAAATAACGAGTTTTAAAACATTTTCCACGATAATCCGAGTTTCGGCGAATGCTGGTTTCTGGCACACCGGCACCCCCAAATGTCTTCCGTTGGTGCTCAAATTTTGCGTGGCCGCTTTATCTAACCCCAGGAACATCCTATACGATTTAGGAGAATTTTGTTCCGGGACACCGGAATCCAGAAAAACCGTGTATTATACACTTCAATTTCAGCCGTTCGGGAGGTCGTGCGGACCGGTTTATTTTTCTCCCTGTTTTTAATCACGCGTCCTAGCTCATTTGAGGAGTTAACCTGTTCGATTTCGGCCTCAAATAACGAGTTTTAAAGCGTTTTCACGATAATCCGAGTTCGGCGAATCTTTGGTTTTTACGCACACCGCACCCCCAAATGTCTTCCGTTGGTGGTCAAATTTTGCGTGGCCTCTTTATCTGACCCCAGGAACATCCTATGCGATTTCCGGAGAATTTTGTTCCGGGACCCTGGAATCCCAAAAAACCGTGCATTATACGCTTCAATCTCAGCCGTTCGGGAGGTCGTACCGGACCCGGTTTCTTTTTCTCCCTATTTTTCAATCACGCGTCCTAGCTCATTTCAGGAGTTAACTGTTCGATCTCGACCTCAAATAACGAGTTTTAACGCATTTTCACGATAATCGAGTTTCGCCGAATCTTTGGTTTCGCACACCAAACCCCCAAATGTCTTCCGTTGGTGCTCAAATTTTGCGTGGCCGCTTTATCTGACCCCAGGAACATCCTATGCGATTTCCGGAGGTTTTTGTTTCGGTACCCCGGAATTCCGAAAAACCGTGTATTATACACACTTCAATTTCAGCCGTTCGGGAGGTCGTACCGGATCGGTTTCTTTTTCTCCCTGTTTTTCAATCATGCGTCCTAGCTCATTTCAGGAGTTAACCTGCTCGATTTCAGCCTCAAATAATGAGTTTTAACGCATTTTTCACGATAATCCGAGTTTCGGCGAATGTTGATTTATGGCACACCGGCACCCCCAAATGTCTTTCGTTGGTGCTCAAATTTTTCTTGGCCGCTTTATCTGACCCCAGGAATACCGTATGCGATTTCCGGAGAATTTTGTTCCGGGACCCCGTAATCCTGAAAAATCGTGTATTATACACTTCAATTTCAACCGTTCGGGAGGTCGTACCGGACCCGGTTTTTTTCTGCCTGTTTTTCAATCACGCGTCCTAGCTCATTTCAGAATTTAACCTGTTCGATTTCAGCCTCAAATAACGAGTTTTAACGCATTTTTCACGATAATCCTATTTTCGGCGAATACTGGTTTTTGGCACACCGGCACCCCCAAATGTCTTTCGTTGGTGCTCAAATTTTGCGTGGCCGCTTTATCTGACCCCAGGATCATCTTATGCGATTTCGGAGAATTTTGTTCCGGGACCCCGGAATCCCGAAAAACCGTGTATTATACACTTCAATTTCAGCCGTTCGGGAGGTCGTACCGGACCCGATTTCTTTTTCTCCCTGTTTTTCAATCACGCGTCCTAGCTCATTTCAGGAGTTAACCTGTTCGATTTCAGCCTCAAATAACGAGTTTTAACGCATTTTCACGATAATCAGGAGTTTCGCGAATCTTTGGTTTACGCACACCGGCACCCCCAAATGTCTTCGGTTGGTACTCAAATTTTGCGTGGCCGCTTTATCTGACCCCAGGAACATCCTATGCGATTTTCGGAGAATTTTGTTCCGGGACCCCGGAATCCCGAAAAACCGTGTATTATACACTTCAATTTCAGGCGTTCGGGAGGTCGTCTGGACCCGTTTCTTTTCCTCCTGTTTTTCAATCATGTGTCCTAGCTCATTTCAGGAGTCAACTGTTCGATTTCAGACCTCAAATAACGAGTTTTAATGCATTTTCACGATAATCCGAGTTTCGGCGAATCTTTGGTTTTTACACCGCACCCCCCAAATGTCTTCCGTTGGTGCTCAAATTTTGCGTGGCCGCTTTATCTGACCCTAAGAACATCCTATGCGATTTCCGGAGAATTTTGTTCCGAGGCCCCTGAATCCCGAAAAACCGTGCATTATACACTTCAATTTAAGCCGTTCGGGAGGTCGTCCTGGACCCGGTTTCTTTTTCTCCCTGTTTTTCAATCACGCGTCCTAGCTCATTTGGGGAGTTACCATGTTCGATTTCAGCCTCAAATAACGAGTTTTAACGCATTTTTCACGATAATCCGAGTTTCGGCGAATGCTGGTTTCTGGCACACCGGCACTTCCAAATATCTTCCGTTGGTGCTCAAATATTTCATGGCCTCTTTATCTGACCCCGGGAACATCCTATGCTATTTCCGGAGAATTTTGTTCCGGGACCCCGGAATCTCGAAAAACCGTGTATTATACACTTCAATTTCAGCCGTTCGGGAGGTCGTACCGGACCCGGTTTATTTTTCTCCCTGTTTTTAATCACGCGTCCTA
Source organism: Silene latifolia (assembly GCF_048544455.1). Classification (NCBI taxonomy): domain Eukaryota; kingdom Viridiplantae; phylum Streptophyta; class Magnoliopsida; order Caryophyllales; family Caryophyllaceae; genus Silene; species Silene latifolia. The sequence goes on along the minus strand of NC_133532.1, from coordinate 127,955,122 downwards.
GCTCATTTGAGGAGTTAACCTGTTCGATTTCGGCCTTAAATAACGAGTTTTAACGAATTTTTCACGATAATCCGAGTTTCGGCGAATGCTGGTTTCTGGCACACCGGCACCCCCAAATGTCTTCCGTTGGTGCTCAAATTTTGCGTGGCCGTTTTATCTGACCCCAGGAACATCCTATGAGACTTCAATTTCAGCCGTTCGGGAGATCGTACCGGACCCGGTTTTTTTTCTCCCTGTTTTTCAATCAATCGTCCTAGGCTCCTAGCTCATTTCAGGAGTTAACCTGTTCGATTTCAGCCTCAAATAACGAGTTTTAAAGCATTTTCCACGATAATCCGAGTTTCGGCAAATGCTGGTTTCTGGCACACCGGCACCCCCAAATGTCTTCCGTTGGTGCTCAAATTTTGCGTGGCCGCTTTATCTAACCCCAGGAACATCCTATGCGATTTCCGGAGAATTTTGTTCCGGGACCCCGGAATCCCGAAAAACCGTGTATTATACACTTCAATTTCAGCCGTTCGGGAGGTCGTACCGGACCCGGTTTATTTTTCTCCCTGTTTTTAATCACTCGTCCTAGCTCATTTGAGGAGTTAACCTGTTCGATTTCGGCCTCAAATAACGAGTTTTAAAGCGTTTTTCACGATAATCCGAGTTCGGCGAATGCTGGTTTCTGGCACACCGGCACCCCCAAATGTCTTCCGTTGGTGGTCAAATTTTGCGTGGCCTCTTTATCTGACCCCAGGAACATCCTATGCGATTTCCGGAGAATTTTGTTCCGGGACCCTGGAATCCCAAAAAACCGTGCATTATACACTTCAATCTCAGCCGTTCGGGAGGTCGTACCGGACCCGGTTTCTTTTTCTCCCTATTTTTCAATCACGCGTCCTAGCTCATTTCAGGAGTTAACCTGTTCGATCTCAGCCTCAAATAACGAGTTTTAACGCATTTTTCACGATAATCCGAGTTTCGCCGAATGTTGGTTTCTGGCACACCAGCACCCCCAAATGTCTTCCATTGGTGCTCAAATTTTGCGTGGCCGCTTTATCTGACCCCAGGAACAGCCTATGCGATTTCCGGAGGTTTTTTTTTCGGTACCCCGGAATTCCGAAAAACCGTGTATTATACACACTTCAATTTCAGCCGTTCGGGAGGTCGTACCGGATCGGTTTCTTTTTCTCCCTGTTTTTCAATCATGCGTCCTAGCTCATTTCAGGAGTTAACCTGCTCGATTTCAGCCTCAAATAATGAGTTTTAACGCATTTTTCACGATAATCCGAGTTTCGGCGAATGTTGATTTATGGCACACCGGCACCCCCAAATGTCTTTCGTTGGTGCTCAAATTTTTCTTGGCCGCTTTATCTGACCCCAGGAATACCGTATGCGATTTCCGGAGAATTTTGTTCCGGACCCCTAATCTGAAAAATCGTGTATTATACACTTCAATTTCAACCGTTCGGGAGGTCGTACCGGACCCGGTTTTTTTCTGCCTGTTTTTCAATCACGCGTCCTAGCTCATTTCAGAATTTAACCTGTTCGATTTCAGCCTCAAATAACGAGTTTTAACGCATTTTTCACGATAATCCTATTTTCGGCGAATCTTTTGGTTTTTGGCACACCGGCACCCCAAATGTCTTTCGTTGGTGCTCAAATTTTGCGTGGCCGCTTTATCGACCCAGGAACATCTTATGCGATTTCCGGAGAATTTTGTGTTCGGGACCCTGGAATCCCGAAAACCGTGTATTATACACTTCAATTTCAGCCGTTCGGGAGGTCGTACCGGACCCGATTTCTTTTTCTCCCTGTTTTTCAATCACGCGTCCTAGCTCATTTCAGGAGTTAACCTGTTCGATTTCAGCCTCAAATAACGAGTTTTAACGCATTTTTCACGATAATCCGAGTTTGGGCGAATGCTGGTTTCTGGCACACCGGCACCCCCAAATGTCTTCCGTTGGTACTCAAATTTTGCGTGGCCGCTTTATCTGACCCCAGGAACATCCTATGTGATTTTCGGAGAATTTTGTTCCGGGACCCCGGAATCCCGAAAAACCGTGTATTATACACTTCAATTTCAGGCGTTCGGGAGGTCGTACCGGATCCGGTTTATTTTCCTCCCTGATTTTCAATCATGTGTCATAGCTCATTTCAGGAGTCAACCTGTTCGATTTCAGCCTCAAATAACGAGTTTTAATGCATTTTTCACGATAATCCGAGTTTCGGCGAATGCTGGTTTCTGGCACACCGGCACCCCCAAATGTCTTCCGTTGGTGCTCAAATTTTGCGTGGCCGCTTTATCTGACCCTAGGAACATCCTATGCGATTTCCGGAGAATTTTGTTCCGAGGCCCCTGAATCCCGAAAAACCGTGCATTATACACTTCAATTTAAGCCGTTCGGGAGGTCGTCCCGGACCCGGTTTCTTTTTCTCCCTGTTTTTCAATCACGCGTCCTAGCTCATTTTGGGAGTTACCATGTTCGATTTCAGCCTCAAATAACGAGTTTTAACGCATTTTTCACGATAATCCGAGTTTCGGCGAATGCTGGTTTCTGGCACACCGGCACTTCCAAATATCTTCCGTTGGTGCTCAAATATTTCATGGCCTCTTTATCTGACCCCGGGAACATCCTATGCGATTTCCGGAGAATTATGTTCCGGGACCCCGGAATCTCGAAAAACCGTCTATTATACACTTCAATTTCAGCCGTTCGGGAGGTCGTACCGGACCCGGTTTATTTTTCTCCCTGTTTTTAATCACGCGTCCTAGCTCATTTGAGGAGTTAACCTGTTCGATTTCGGCCTTAAATAACAAGTTTTAACGCATTTTTCACGATAATCCGAGTTTCGGCGAATGCTGGTTTCTGGCACACCGGCACCCCCAAATGTCCTCCGTTGGTGCTCAAATTTTGGTGGCCGCTTTATCTGACCCTAGGAACATCCTATGCGATTTCCGGAGATGCTAAAACCAGGCTGCACTAAGACGCAAAACAAGACTTCCTTAATCTTACTACATTATCCGCGAAAAAGATGAATACCATCTGGGGCCTTCTTCCCCGGCTTTCGGGGATTCCCCTCTCAGCGAGAGAACCACGAACCGACTGATGTTGAAGAATCAGCAATCTCAATGGAAGACCAGTCGATTGCTTGTGAGGCAAGGGGTTCAATCAGCGCCATTGCCGCGCTTCAACCACCTCCCACCTATCTTACACATTCGATCAAGGTTGTCACTGGTAAAACTAGTTTGAAATATCCGGCATTGGGCTGACTTGGGAGAGGGTTGGCATCGATCTGTCTACGAAGCTTTGTCCCTTGCTTTACAGAGATTGTTATGCTCTGTTAGAGACAGATAGAAGAGAGAGAGAATTGCATCTTTGTTCCGGGACTCCGGAATCCCGAAAAACCGTGTATTATACACTTCAATTTCAGCCGTTAGGGAGGTCGTACCGGACCCGGTTTATTTTTCTCCCTGTTTTTAATCACGCGTCCTAGCTTATTTGAGGAGTTAACCTGTTCGATTTCGGATTCAAATAACGAGTTTTAACGCATTTTTCATGATAATCCGAGTTTCGGCGAATGCTGGTTTCTGGCACACCGGCACCCCCAAATGTCTTCCGTTGGTGCTCAAATCTTGCGTGGCTGCTTTATCTGACCCCAGGAACATCCTATGCTATTTCCGGAGAATTTTGTTCCGGGACCCCGGAATCCCGAAAAACCGTGCATTATACACTTCAATCTCAGCCGTTCGGGAGGTCGTACCGGACCCGGTTTCTTTTTCTCCCTATTTTTCAATCACGCGTCCTAGCTCATTTCATGAGTTAACCTGTTCGATTTCAGCCTCAAATAACGAGTTTCAACGCATTTTTCACGATAATCCGAGTTTCGGCGAATGCTGGTTTCTGGCACACCGGCACTCCCAAATGTCTTCCGTTGGTGCTCAAATTTTGCATGGCCGCTTTATCAGACCCCGGGAACATCCTATGCGATTTCCGGAGAATTTTGTTCCGAGACCCCGGAATCCCGAAAAACCGTGTATTATACACTTCAATTTCAGCCGTTCGGGAGGTCGTACCGGACCCGGTTTCTTTTCCTCCCTGTTTTTCAATCATGCGTCCTAGCTCATTTCAGGAGTCAACCTGTTCGATTTCAGCCTCAAATAACGAGTTTTAATGCATTTTTCACGATAATCCGAGTTTCGGCGAATGCTGGTTTCTGGCACACCGGCACCCCCAAATATCTTCCGTTGGTGTTCAAATTTTGCGTGGCCGCTTTATCTGACCCTAGGAACATCCTATGCGATTTCCGGAGATGCTAAAACCAGGCTGCACTAAGACGCAAAACGAGACTTCCTTAATCTTACTACATTATCCGCGAAAAGATGAATACCATCTCGGGCCTTCTTCCCCGGCTTTCGAGGATTCCCCTCTCAGCGAGAGAACCACGAACCGACTGATGTTGAAGAATCATCAATCTCAATGGAAGACCAGTCGATTGCCTGTGAGGCATGGGGTTCAATCAGCGCCATTGCCGCGCTTCAACCACCTTCCACCTATCTTACACATTCGATCAAGGTTGTCACTGGTAAAACTAGTTTGAAATATCCGGCATTGGGCTGACTTGGGAGAGGGTTGGCATCGCCCTGTCTACGAAGCTTTGCCCCTTGCTTTACAGAGATTGTTATGCTCTGTTAGAGACAGATAGAAGAGAGAGAGAATTGCATCTTTGTTCCGGGACCCCGGAATCCCGAAAAACCGTGTATTATACACTACAATTTCAGCCGTTCAGGAGGTCGTACCGGACCCGATTTATTTTTCTCCCTGTTTTTAATCACGCGTCCTAGCTTATTTGAGGAGTTAACCTGTTCGATTTCGGCCTCAAATAACGAGTTTTAACGCATTTTTCACGATAATCCGAGTTTCGGCGAATGCTGGTTTCTGGCACACCGGCACCCCCAAATGTCTTCCGTTGGTGCTCAAATTTTGCGTGGCCGCTTTATCTGACCCTAGGAACATCCTATGCGATTTCCGGAGATGCTAAAACCAGGCTGCACTAAGACGCAAAACGAGACTTCCTTAATCTTACTACATTATCCGCGAAAAGATGAATACCATCTGGGGCCTTCTTCCCCGGCTTTCGGGGATTCCCCTCTCAGCGAGAGAACCACGAACCGACTGATGTTGAAGAATCAGAAATCTCAATGGAAGACCAGTCGATTGCCTGTGAGGCAAGGGGTTCAATCAGCGCCATTGCCGCGCTTCAACCACCTCCCACCTATCTTACACATTCGATCAAGGTTGTCACTGGTAAAACTAGTTTGAAATATCCGGCATTGGGCTGACTTGGGAGAGGGTTGGCATCGCGCTGTCTACGAAGCTTTGCCCCTTGCTTTACAGATATTGTTATGCTCTGTTAGAGACAGATAGAAGAGAGAGAGAATTGCATCTTTGTTCCGGGACCCCGGAATCCCGAAAAACTGTGTATTATACACTTCAATTTCAGCCATTCGGGAGGTCGTACCGGACCCGATTTATTTTTCTCCCTATTTTTAATCACGCGTCCTAGCTTATTTGAGGAGTTAACCTGTTCGATTTCGGCCTCAAATAACGAGTTTTAACGCATTTTTCACGATAATCCGAGTTTCGGCGAATGCTGGTTTCTGGCACACCGGCACCCCCAAATGTCTTCCGTTGGTGCTCAAATTTTGCGTGGCCGCTTTATGTGACCCCAGGAACATCCTATGCGATTTCCGGAGAATTTTGTTCCGGGATCCCGGAATCCCGAAAAACCGTGCATTATACACTTCAATCTCAGCCGTTCGGGAGGTTGTACCGGACCCGGTTTCTTTTTCTCCCTATTTTTCAATCACGCGTCCTAGCTCATTTCAGGAGTTAACCTGTTCGATTTCAGCCTCAAATAACGAGTTTCAACGCATTTTTCACGATAATCCGAGTTTCGGCGAATGCTGATTTCTGGCACACCGGCACTCCCAAATGTCTTCCGTTGGTGCTCAAATTTTGCATGGCCGCTTTATCTGGCCCCTGGAACATCCTATGCGATTTCCGGAGAATTTTGTTCCGAGACCCCGGAATCCCGAAAAACCATGTATTATACACTTCAATTTCAGCCGTTCGGGAGGTCGTACCGGACCCGGTTTCTTTTTCTCCCTGTTTTTCAATCATGCGTCCTAGCTCATTTCAGGAGTTAACCTGTTCGATTTCAGCCTCAAATAACGAGTTTTAATGCATTTTTCACGATAATCCGAGTTTCGGCGAATACTGGTTTCTGGCACACCGGCACCCCCAAATATCTTCCGTTGGTGCTCAAATTTTGCGTGGCCGCTCTATCTGACCCCAGGAACATCCTATGCGATTTCCGGAGAATTTTGTTCCGGGACCCCGGAATCCCGAAAAACCGTGTATTATACACTTCAATTTCAGCCGTTCGGGAGGTCGTACCGGACCCGGTTTCTTTTTCTCCCTGTTTTTAAATCATGCGTCCTAGCTCATTTCAGGAGTTAACCTGTTCGATTTCAGCCTCAAATAACGAGTTTTAATGCATTTTTCACGATAATCCGAGTTTCGGCGAATGCTGGTTTCTGACACACCGGCACCCCCACATGTCTTCCGTTGGTGCTCAAATTTTGCATGGCCGCTTTATCTGATCCTAGGAACATCCTATGCGATTTCCGGAGATGCTAAAACCAGGCTGCACTAAGACGCAAAACGAGACTTCCTTAATCTTACTACATTATCCGCGAAAAGATGAATACCATCTGGGGCCTTCTTCCCCGGCTTTCGGGGATTCCCCTCTCAGCGAGAGAACCACGAACCGACTGATGTTGAAGAATCAGCAATCTCAATGGAAGACCAGTCGATTGCCTGTGAGGCAAGGGGTTCAATCAGCGCCATTGCCGCGCTTCAACCACCTCCCACCTATCTTACACATTCGATCAAGGTTGTCACTGGTAAAACTAGTTTGAAATATCCGGCATTGGGCTGACTTGGGAGAGGGTTGGCATCGCGCTGTCTACGAAGCTTTGCCCCTTGCTTTACAGAGATTGTTATGCTCTGTTAGAGACAGATAGAAGAGAGAGAGAGAATTGCATCTTTGTTCCGGGACCCCGGAATCCCGAAAAACCGTCTATTATACACTTCAATTTCAGCCGTTCGGGAGGTCGTACCGGACCCGATTTATTTTTCTCCCTGTTTTTAATCACGCGTCCTAGCTTATTTGAGGAGTTAACCTGTTCGATTTCGGCCTCAAATAACGAGTTTTAACGCATTTTTCACGATAATCCGAGTTTCGGCGAATGCTGGTTTCTGGCAAACCGGCACCCCCAAATGTCTTCCATTGGTGCTCAAATTTTGCGTGGCCGCTTTATCTGACCCCAGGAACATCCTATGCGATTTCCGGAGAATTTTGTTCCGGGACCCCGGAATCCCGAAAAACCGTGCATTATACACTTCAATATCAGCCGTTCGGGAGGTCGTACCGGACCCAGTTTCTTTTTCTCCCTGTTTTTCAATCATGCGTCCTAGCTCATTTCAGGAGTTAACCTGTTCGATTTCAGCCTCAAATAACGAGTTTTAATACATTTTTCACGATAATCCGAGTTTCGGCGAATGCTGGTTTCTGTCATACCGGCACCCCCAAATGTCTTCCGTTGGTGCTCAAATTTTGCGTGGCCGCTTTATCTGACCCTAGGAACATCCTATGCGATTTCAGGAGATGCTAAAACCAGGCTGCACTATGACGCAAAACGAGACTTCCTTAATCTTACTACATTATCCGCGAAAAGATGAATACCATCTTGGGCCTTCTTCCCCGGCTTTCGGGGATTCCCCTCTTAGCGAGAGAACCACGAACCGACTGATGTTGAAGAATCAGCAATCTCAATGGAAGACCAGTCGATTGCCTGTTAGGCAAGGGGTTCAATCAGCGCCATTGCCGCGCTTCAACCACCTCCCACCTATCTTACACATTCGATCAAGGTTGTCACTGGTAAAACTAGTTTGAAATATCCGGCATTGGGCTGACTTGGGAGAGGGTTGGCATCGCGCTGTCTACGAAGCTTTGCCCCTTGCTTTACAGAGATTGTTATGCTCTGTTAGAGACAGATAGAAGAGAGAGAGAATTGCATCTTTGTTCCGGGACCTCGGAATCCGAAAAACCGTGTATTATACACTTCAATTTCAGCCGTTCGGGAGGTCGTACCGGACCCGATTTATTTTTCTCCCTGTTTTTAATCACGCGTCCTAGCTTATTTGAGGAGTTAACCTGTTCGATTTCGGCCTCAAATAACGAGTTTTAACGCATTTTTCACGATAATCCGAGTTTCGGCGAATCTTTGGTTTTCGCACACCGGCACCCCAAATGTCTTCCGTTGGTGCTCAAATTTTGCGTGGCCGCTTTATCGACCCCGAAACATCCTATGCGATTTCCGGAGAATTTTGTTCCGGGACCCCGGAATCCCGAAAACCGTGCATTATACACTTCAATCTCGGCCGTTCGGGAGGTCGTGCGGACCCGGTTTATTTTTCTCCCTATTTTTCAATCACGCATCCTAGCTCATTTCAGGAGTTAACTTTGTTCGATTTCACCTCAAATAACGAGTTTCAACGCATTTTCACGATAATCCGAGTTTCGAATGCGATTTCACGCACACCGCACTCCCAAATGTTTTACGTTGGTGCTCAAATTTTGCATGGCCGCTTTATCTGACCCCTGGAACATCCTATGCGATTTCCGGAGAATTTTGTTCCGAGACCTCGGAATCCCGAAAAACCATGTATTATACACTTCAATTTCAGCCGTTCGGGAGGTCGTACCGGACCCGATTTCTTTTTCTCCCTGTTTTTCAATTATGCGTCCTAGCTCATTTCAGGAGTTAACCTGTTCGATTTAAGCCTCAAATAACGAGTTTTAATGCATTTTTCACGATAATCCGAGTTTCGGCGAATACTGGTTTCTGGCACACCGGCACCCCCAAATATCTTCCGTTGGTGCTCAAATTTTGCGTGGCCGCTCTATCTGACCCCAGGAACATCCTATGCGATTTCCGCAGGATTTTGTTCCGGGACCCCCAAATAACGAGTTTTAATACATTTTTCACGATAATCCGAGTTTCGGCGAATGCTGGTTTCTGTCATACCGGCACCCCCAAATGTCTTCCGTTGGTGCTCAAATTTTGCGTGGCCGCTTTATCTGACCCTAGGAACATCCTATGCGATTTCAGGAGATGCTAAAACCAGGCTGCACTATGACGCAAAACGAGACTTCCTTAATCTTACTACATTATCCGCGAAAAGATGAATACCATCTTGGGCCTTCTTCCCCGGCTTTCGGGGATTCCCCTCTTAGCGAGAGAACCACGAACCGACTGATGTTGAAGAATCAGCAATCTCAATGGAAGACCGTCGATTGCCTGTTAGGCAAGGGGTTCAATCGGCGCCATTGCTTGCGCTTCAACCACCTCCCACCTATCTTACACATTCGATCAAGGTTGTCACTTTGGTAAAACTAGTTTGAAATATCCGGCATTGGGCCGACTTGGGAGAGGGTTGGCATCGCGCTGTCTCTGCTTTGCCCCTTGCTTTACAGAGATTGTTATGCTCTGTTAGAGACAGATAGAAGAGAGAGAGAATTGCATCTTTGTTCCGGACCTCGGAATCCGAAAACCGTGTATTATACACTTCATTTCAGCCGTTCGGGAGGTCGTGCGGACCCGATTTATTTTTCTCCCTGTTTTTAATCACGCGTCCTAGCTTATTTGAGGAGTTAACCTGTTCGATTTCGGCCTCAAATAACGAGTTTTAACGCATTTTCACGATAATCCGAGTTTCGGCGAATCTTTGGTTTCGCACACCGGCACCCCCAAATGTCTTCCGTTGGTGCTCAAATTTTGCGTGGCCGCTTTATCTGACCCCAGAAACATCCTATGCGATTTCCGGAGAATTTTGTTCCGGGACCCCGGAATCCCGAAAAACCGTGCATTATACACTTCAATCTCAGCCGTTCGGGAGGTCGTACCGGACCCGGTTTATTTTTCTCCCTATTTTTCAATCACGCATCCTAGCTCATTTCAGGAGTTAACCTGTTCGATTTCAGCCTCAAATAACGAGTTTCAACGCATTTTTCACGATAATCCGAGTTTCGGCGAATGCTGATTTCTGGCACACCGGCACTCCCAAATGTTTTACGTTGGTGCTCAAATTTTGCATGGCCGCTTTATCTGACCCCTGGAACATCCTATGCGATTTCCGGAGAATTTTGTTCCGAGACCTCGGAATCCCGAAAAACCATGTATTATACACTTCAATTTCAGCCGTTCGGGAGGTCGTACCGGACCCGATTTCTTTTTCTCCCTGTTTTTCAATTATGCGTCCTAGCTCATTTCAGGAGTTAACCTGTTCGATTTAAGCCTCAAATAACGAGTTTTAATGCATTTTTCACGATAATCCGAGTTTCGGCGAATCTTTTGGTTTACGCACACCGCACCCCCAAATATCTTCCGTTGGTGCTCAAATTTTGCGTGGCGCTCTATCTCGACCCCAGGAACATCCTATGCGATTTCCGCAGAATTTTGTTCCGGGACCCCGAATCCCGAAAAACCGTGTATTATACACTTCAATTTCAAATTGTTCGGGAGGTCGTCTGGGACCCGGTTTCTTTTTCTCCCTGTTTTTCAATCATGCGTCCTAGCTCATTTCAGGAGTTAATCTGTTCGATTTCACCTCAAATAACGAGTTTTAATGCATTTTCACGATAATCCGAGTTTCGGCAAATCTTTGGTTTCGCACACTGCAAGCACCCCAAATGTCTTCCGTTGGTGCTCAAATTTTGCGTGGCCGCTTTATCTGACCCTAGGAACATCCTATGCGATTTCCGGAGATGCTAAAACCAGGCTGCACTAAGACGCAAAACGAGACTTCCTTAATCTTACTACATTATCCGCGAAAAGATGAATACCATCCGGGGCCTTCTTCCCCGACTTTCGGGGATTCCCCTCTCGCCGAGAGAACCACGAACCGACTGATGTTGAAGAATCGAAATCTCAATGGAAGACCGATCGATTGCACGTGAGGCAAGGGGTTCAATCAGCGCCATTGCCGCGCTTCAACCACCTCCCACCTATCTTACACATTCGATCAAGGTTGTCACCGGTAAAACTAGTTTGAAATATCCGGCATTGGGGTGACTTGGGAGAGGGTTGGCATCGCGCTGTCTCTCTGCTTTGCCCCTTGCTTTACAGAGATTGTTATGCTCTGTTAGAGACAGATAGAAGAGAGAGAGAATTGCATCTTTGTTCCGGGACCCCTAATCCCGAAAAACCGTGCATTATACACTTGATCTCGGTAGTTCGGAGGTCGTGCGGACCCGGTTTCTTTTTCTCTCTATTTTTCAATCACGCGTCCTAGCTCATTTCATGAGTTAACCTGTTCGATTTCAACCTCAAATAACGAGTTTCAACGCATTTTTCACGATAATCCGAGTTTCGGCGAATGCTGGTTTCTGGCACACCGGCACTCCCAAATGTCTTCCGTTGGTGCTCAAATTTTGCATGGCCGCTTTATCTGACCCCGGGAACATCCTATGCGATTTCCGGAGAATTTTGTTCCGAGACCCCGGAATCCCGAAAAACCGTGTATTATACACTTCAATTTCAGCCGTTCGGGAGGTCGTACCGGACCCGGTTTCTTTTTCTCCCTGTTTTTCAATCATGCGTCCTAGCTCATTTCAGGAGTCAACTTGTTCGATTTCAGCCTCAAATAACGAGTTTTAATGCATTTTTCACGATAATCCGAGTTTCGGCGAATGCTGGTTTCTGGCACACCGGCACCCCTAAATGTCTTCCGTTGGTGCTAAAATTTTGCGTGGCCGCTTTATCTGACCCTAGGAAGATCCTATGCGATTTCCGGAGATGCTAAAACCAGGCTGCACAAAGACACAAAACGAGACTTCCTTAATCTTACTACATTATCCGCGAAAAGATGAATACCATTTGGGGCCTTCTTCCCCGCTTTTAGGATTCCCCTCTCAAATGAGAGAACCACGAACCGACTGATGTTGAAGAATCAGCAATCTCAATGGAAGACCAGTCGATTGCCTGTGAGGCAAGGGGTTCAATCAGCGCCATTGCCGCGCTTCAACCACCTCCCACCTATCTTACACATTCGATCAAGGTTGTCACTGGTAAAACTAGTTTGAAATATCCGGCATTGGGCTGACTTGGGAGAGGGTTGGCATCGCGCTGTCTACGAAGCTTTACCCCTTGCTTCACAGAGATTGTTATGCTCTGTTCGAGACAGATAGAAGAGAGAGAGAATTGCATCTTTGTTCCGGGACCCCGGAATCCCGAAAAACCGTTTATTATACACTTCAATTTCAGCCGTTCGGGAGGTCGTACCGGACCTGATTTATTTTTCTCCCTGTTTTTAATCACGCGTCCTAGCTTATTTGAGGAGTTAACCTGTTCGATTTCGGCCTCAAATAACGAGTTTTAACGCATTTTTCACGATAATCCGAGTTTCGGCGAATGCTGGTTTCTGGCACACCGGCATCCCCAAATGTCTTCCGTTGGTGCTCAAATTTTGCGTGGCCGCTTTATCTGACCCCAGGAACATCCTATGCGATTTTCGAAGAATTTTGTTCCAGACCCCGGAATCCCGAAAAACCGTGCATTATACACTTCAATCTCAGCCGTTCGGAAGGTCGTACCGGACCCGGTTTCTTTTTCTCCCTATTTTTCAACCACGCGTCCTAGCTCATTACAGGAGTTAACCTGTTCGATTTCAGCCTCAAATAACGAGTTACAACCTATTTTTCACGATAATCCGAGTTTCGGCGAATGCTGATTTCTGGCACACCGGCACTCCCAAATGTCTTCCGTTGGTGCTCAAATTTTGCATGACCGCTTTATCTGACCCCTGGAACATCCTATGCGATTTCCGGAGAATTTTGTTCCGGGGCCCCGAAATCCCGAAAAACCGTGCATTATACACTTTAATTTCAGCCGTTCGGGAGGTCGTACCAGACCCGGTTTCTTTTTCTCCCTGTTTTTCAATCACGCGTCCTAGCTCATTTTAGGAGTTAACCTGTTCGATTTCAGCCTCAAATTACGAGTTTTAACGCATTTTTCACGATAATCCGAGTTTCGGCGAATGCTGGTTTCTGGCACACCGGCACCCCCAAATTTCTTCCGTTGGTGCTCAAATTTTGCGTGACCGTTTTATCTGACCCCGGCAACATCCTATGTGATTTCCGGAGAATTTTGTTCCGGGACCCCGGAATCCCGAAAAACCGTGTATTATACACTTCAATTTCAGCCGTTCAGGAGGTCGTACCGGACCCGGTTTCTTTTTCTCCCTGGTTTTCAACCACACGTACTAGCTCATTTCAGGAGTTAACTTATTTGATTTCAGCCTCAAATAACGAGTTTTAACGCATTTTTCACGATAATCTGAGTTTCGGCGAATGCTGGTTTCTGGCACACCGGCACCCCCAAATGTCTTCCGTTGGTGATCAAATTTTTTGTGGCTGCTTTATCTGACCCTAAGAACATCCTATGCGATTTCCGGAGAATTTTGTTCCAGGGCCCCGGAATCCCGAAAAACCGTGCATTATACACTTCAATTTCAGCCGTTCGGGAGGTCGTTACGGACCCGGTTTCTTTTTCTCCCTGTTTTTCAATCACGCGTCGTAGCTCATTTCAGGAGTTATCCTGTTCGATTTCAGCCTCAAATAACGAGTTTTAACGCATTTTTCACGATAATCCGAGTTTCGGCGAATGCTGGTTTTTTGGCACACCGGCACCTCCAAATGTCTTCCGTTGGTGCTCAAATTTTGCGTGACCGCTTTATCTGACCCCGGGAACATCCTATGTGATTTCCGGAGAATTTTGTTCCGGGACCCCGGAATCCCGAAAAACCGTACATTATACACTTCAATTCCAGCCGTTCGTGAGGTCGTACCGGACCCGGTTTCTTTTTCTCCCTGCTTTTCAATCACGCGTCCTAGCTCATTTCAGGAGTTAACCTGTTCGATTTCAGCCTCAAATAACGAGTTTTAACGCATTTTTCACAATAATCCGAATATCGGCGAATGCTGGTTTCTGGCACACCGGTACCCCCAAAAGTCTTCCGTTGGTGCTCAAATTTTGCGTGGCCGCTTTATCTGACCCTAGGAACATCCTATGCGATTTACGGAGAATTTTGTTCCGGGGCCCCGGAATCCCGAAAAACCGTGCATTATACACTTCAATTTCAGCCGTTCGGGAGTTCGTACCGGACCCGGTTTCTTTTTCTCCCTGTTTTTCAATCACGTGTCCTAGCTCATTTCAGGAGTTAACCTGTTCGATTTCAGCCTCAAATAACGAGTTTTAACGCATTTTTCACGATAATCCGAGTTTCAGCGAATGCTGTTTTTTTGGCACACCGGCACCTCCAAATGTCTTCCGTTGGTGCTCAAATTTTATGTGGCCGCTTTATCTGACCCCAGGAAAATCCTATGCGATTTTCGGAGAATTTTGTTCCGGGACTCCGGAATCCCGAAAACTCGTGTATTATACACTTCAATTTCAGCCGTTCGGAAAGTCGTACCGGACCCGGTTTCTTTTTCTCCCTGTTTTTCAATCACGCGTCCTAGTTCATTTCAGGAGTTAACCTGTTCGATTTCAGCCTCAAATTACGAGTTTTAACGCATTTTTCACGATAATCCGAGTTTCGGCGAATGCTGGTTTCTGGCACACCGGCACCCCCAAATGTCTTCCGTTGGTGCTCAAATTTTGCGTGACCGTTTTATCTGACGCCGGGAACATCCTATGTGACTTCCGAAGAATTTTTTTCCGGGACCCCGGTATCCCGAAAAACCGTGTATTACACTTCAATTTCAGCCGTTCGGGAGGTCGTACCGGACCCGGTTTCTTTTTCTCCCTGGTTTTCAATCATGCTTCCTAGCTCATTTCAGGAGTTAACCTGTTCGATTTCAACCTCAAATAACGAGTTTTAATGCATTTTTCACGATAATCCGAGTTTCGGCGAATGCTGGTTTCTGGCACACCGGCACCCCCAAATGTCGTCCGTTGGTGCTCAAATTTTGCGTGGCCGCTTTATCTGACCCCAGGAACATCCTATGCGATTTCCGGAGAATTTTGTTCCGGGACCCCGGAATCCCGAAAAACCGTATATTATACACTTCAATTTCAGCCGTTCGAGAGGTCGTACCGGACCCGGTTTATTTTTCTCCCTGTTTTTAATCACGCGTCCTAGCTCATTTGAGGAGTTAACCTGTTCGATTTCGGCCTTAAATAACGAGTTTTAACGCATTTTTCACGATAATCCGAATTTCGGCGAATGCTGGTTTCTGGCACACCGGCACCCCCCAATGATGCTTACTCTTGTTTGTATCAAGGGCCTTCACTACTTGAGGAAATGGACTAGGAATCGGCCTTACTCTTGTTTGGCACGAGCCTCTCCACAGACTTCGGGTTTGATGGTTCGGTATGGCAACCCACCCTTTTAAACCAAAACCCTTTTAAATGCACTCAGCATCCCGTTATAATGCTTGTATAAATGTGTAAACCTTACGTGATCACCATTTTTAAAAACAAACCATGACGAATTTTCAAAAAAAATCAATCCTCATTTTCAAACAAGAATTTCGAAAAAGTAGGCCTTTAATTAGCGCAAAATCCGGTCAAAACTCTGTCCGTTTGTCAAGTCAAAATCCGGGCCATAAGCCCATTTCAAAACCTCACTTCGAGTCCACTCCTAGAACTACACTACAGTTGACTAGGACACACATTTTCAAAGACCTTGTCTTTCTTCAAAACTCACTCAACACAAGTGGCACACACCCACTTCACGAGTCAAAACTTTTCCTCTTTTAGCAAGTGTGATAGAATGGTCGATCGTGTTTTGATTCGTCGCCGATCTCTTATCCAGTTTCCAAGATGTCTGGGTCAAGTGATGAAACAAACCTCCAGCAAATTCAAGAAAGTAATGATCGAATCCTAGCCGCGATAACCCAAATGCAAATCACTCAGGAACAAACCTATGACCGCCTTGAACTTATCGAAGGCCGCATCTTTGATGTAGAGGGAAAGTTGCCTCCCCCTAAAAGTGAAGTACTACGTTTCTCCGATGACGAGTCTAAAGATGAGAATCCAATCATAGGGACAACCGCAGCCGAGAGAAAAGACTCCAATACCTAGAGGAGCAATTGATGTACCTTAAGGGGGATGACATTTATAGGGAAAACAATCGCAAATATGAAGCCGTCAATTCCAAATTGCCCACTAACTTTAGCATGACGGATATCCCCAAGTTTAAAGGGCATGAGAACCCTTTGAACCACATCCGCGCCTTCAAAGACTACATGTCTATCAAAGGCATCAAACCCGAGATGTTCTTAAGGATCTTTCCTTCATCTCTTGACACCATTCCGAAGCAATGGTTCTACACTTTAGATCACAAAAAGGTCGCTACTTGGGAAGACGCCGCAATCGAGTTCTCGAAACAATACGCGGATAATGCCGAGATCCAAGTCAACATGCGTACTCTAGAGGTTCTTACCCAAAATGACAAAGAAGGATTCACCGACTTCCTAAGTAGGTGGAGGAAGACTAGTACTCAACTAGTTGAACGCCCGGATGAGGCTACTCTTGTGGAAAAGTTCGTGGATAATCTCAAGCCCATATATGCCAACCATTTGAGATATCAAAACATCAAGACTTTCAAAGACTTAACTGTACTAGGGACACGAATTGAAGATGACATCCGCAAAGGACTCTTGTCCAAAACGGTAGGAAGAGGATACCAAGGGTCCACAAGTCGTTCATGCGGCTCTACTAGCAAGACCGACGAAGTTAACCTTCTCGAGCCATCCAAGAAAACTAGCCCACCAAGGAAGTTCACAAACCTTGGGGATACGTACTCCAACGCTCTAAAAAGGCTAATGAAGCAAGGTAAACTCCAACCCATTGGACCTACTCCCGAACCCGAAAAGAAGTCCAAATTCTGGGATGAAAACTCCTACTGTGAATACCATAGAGGCAAAGGGCACGACACAGAAAAATGCTACAAGTTTAAACACGTGCTTCAAGATATGATCGAAGATGGTCGACTTCCAATTCCACCAGGAGGTAAGCCCAACAACACTCAGAATCCTCTTGGAGTTCTAGTGATTACAAGTGACGAATCTACCTTAGATTGCTCACATCTCATTTCTCCCACCGAAAATGAAATTCATGCAATTGAGAAAGAAAGGCTCTACTCTACTATCTCCCCTACCATTTCCGACTTCATCGCATGGGCAAGGAGTGTAGATAGACAAGTGTGGGAACTAGAAAACATGGTAACGACCTTACGCAATCCCAATGCAATGCCTAAAGAACGTGTACCATTGATCTTCTCTCAAAATGCCACTATGCAAGAAGTAGTCACCGCGGTCGATAAACTAGTCGACCAAATCATACGACTAGAAAGTGATATCATGAGAATGAAGGAACTAGCTGCAATCAATGGGGTTTGGGCCGATGACGATGAAGACGAATACCTCATTGAAAACTCCTTGGTCAAGGAAATAGTCCAAAATTGTGAAGACCAAGATGTGGATCACCTAACTCGTTCGGGTCGCCCATATCAAAGCACTACTCAAAACGGTCCAACCAACGTCGTCACACCAAATGACAACGAAGATGACCCCACTGACCATTTGCTCAAGCAATTACAGAAAACCAAGGCTGATCTTTCAGTCTGGCAACTAGTGGCAAGCTCATTTCCGCATCGCCAAGCTTTATTGCAAGCTTTGGCCAAATTAAACGTAGCGCATAACTCCACTCCCGAAGACGTAGTCAACTTGGTCTTCCAAGAATCACCGAGGCTAAGTAATCCTACTACTTTCTCAGATGAAGACTTGCCACCTTTTGGCGCTAGTCACAACCTTGCTCTATACATCACTGTCATTTGTCTAAAGAAGAATGTGCCGATGACTTTGGTAGATGATGGATCCGCAGTCAACGTCATACCCCTCAAAACGGCGTACAAGCTAGGCATGAAAGAGTCGGATTGGACTCCCACCAACCAAGGTGTACGTGCATATGATGGTACACGACGAAAAGTGGTTGCACTTGCTAGCCTAACCATAGCCACAGGACCAATCGAACGAAAAGTTAACTTCCAAATAGTGGACATCGAAGCTTCATTCAACATACTTCTGGGAAGGCCTTGGATTCACGCTTCCAAAGCAGTAACATCCACCCTTCATCAAAAGATCAAGATCCCACTAAATGGCAAAGTTGTGACGATCACTTCGTCACCCATCAAGGCAATAATTGAGAAGCAATCAAACAATCAAGTCCTTGCGGATCCCATATACGAACTTGGGGGCTTCCAAAGTGTGAACGTCATAGAAAGTGAGTTGGCACCCTTATACTACAATCCCTACTCTAACTTGGTGGTCAACCACATACTCAAATCCCAGGGATACTTCCCTGGAATGCCTTTAAACCCAATTCGGAAGAACACCTTCGCACCATACAAGAAAGACAACTCGACAAGAATACCACTTGGACTAGGGTACAAAACCACGTGTCCCTGATTATTTCAGGATTTAACCAATTCGATTTCAGACACAAGTAACGAATATTATTCCGTTTTTCACGATTATTAGAGGTTCGACGATTGCTCGTTTATCACATACCGCCACCCGCGAATTTTCTCTATTGCTCCTCAAATTTTGTGTGACCGCTTTACCTGATTCGAGGAACATTCTGTGTGATTTTCGGAGAATTTTATTCCGGGACCCTGGAATTTGGAAATTAGTGTATTATGCACTTTAATTTGAGTCGTTCGGGAGGTCGTACCGGACCACATTTCTATTTCTCCCGGCTTTTCAACCGCGTGTCCCAGTTCATTTCAGTAGTTAACCAATTCGATTTCAGACCCAAATAGCGAATATTAATCCATTTTTCACGATTAGTAGAGATTCGACGAAAGCTAGTTATACCGCTACCCACGATTTTCCTCCATTGCTCCTCAAATTTTGTGTGGCCGCATTACCTGATCCGAGGAACGTTCTTGTGATTTCCGAGAATTTTTATCCGGGACTCTGAAATCCCGAAAATCGTATATTATACACTTCAGTTTGGGTCGTTCGGGAGGTCGTGCCGGACCACATTTATTTTTTTCCCGGCTTTTCAACCACGTATCCGAGGTCGATTCAGGAGTTAACCAATTCGATTTCAAACACAAATAACGATTATTAATCCATTTTCACGATTAATAGAAGTTCGACGAATACGGCTTAATCACATACCGCCACCCGCGAATTTCCTGCATTGCTCCTCAAATTTTGTGTAGCCGCATTAGCTGACTCGAGAAACGTTCTGTGTGATTTCCGGAGAATTTTGTTCTGGGACCCTTGAATCCCGAAAATCGTTTATTAATTCAATTTGAGCCGTTCGAGAGGTCGTACCGACCACATTTCGTTTTCTCCCCTTTTCAACCACATGTCCGAGGTCATTTCAGGAGCTAACCAATTCGATTTGAGGCCCAAATAACGAGTTTTAATCCATTTTTCATGATTATCCGAGCTTCGACGAATGATGGTTTATCGCATACCGCCACCCCCGAATTCCCTCCGTTACTCCTCATATTTTGTGTGACCGCTTTACCCAATCCGAGGAACGTTCTGTGTGATTTCCGGAGAATTTTGTTCCGGGATCCTAGAATCCCGAAAATCGTGTATTTGAGCCGTTCGGGAGGTCGTACTGAACCACATTTCTTTTTATCCCGACGTTTCAACCACGTGTCCCACGTCATTTTAGGAGTTAACCAATTCGATTTCATGCCCAAATAATGAGTATTAATCCATTTTTCACGATTATCAAAGGTTCGACAAATGTTGGTTTATCACATACCGTCACACGCGAATTTACTCCATTGCTCCTCAAATTTTGTTTAACCGCTTTGCCTGATTCGAGGAACGTGCTCTGTAAATTTCGGAGAATTTTGTTCCGGGACCCTGGAATCTGGAAATTCGTGTATTACACTTTAATTTAAGCCATTTGGGAGGTCGTACCGGGCCACATTTCTATTTTTCCCGGCTTTTCAACCACGTGTCCCAGGTCATTTCAGTAGTTAACCAATTCGATTTCAGACCCAAATGACAAGTATTAATCCATTTTTCACGAGTATTAGAGATTCGGCGAATGTTGGTTTATCACATACCGCTACCTGCGATTTTCCTCCATTGCTCCTCAAATTTTGTGTGGCCGCATTACCTGATCCGAGGAACGTTCTTGTGATTTCCGGAGAATTTTGTTCAGGGACCCTGAACTCCCGAAAATCATGTATTATACACTTTAATTTCAACCGTTCGGAAGGTCGTACCGGACCACATTTCGTTTTCTTCCGGCTTTTCAACCACGTGTCCGAGGTTATTTCAGGAGCTGACCAATTCGATTTGAGGCCCAAATAACGACTTTCAATCCATTTTTCATGATTATCCGAGGCTCGACGAATGATGATTTATCACATACCGCCACCCCCGAATTCCCTCCGTTACTCCTCATATTTTGTGTGACCGCTTTCCCTAATCCGAGAACGTTATGTGTGATTTCCGGAGAATTTTGTTCCGGGACCCTAGAATCCCGAAAATCGTGTATTAATATAATACACTTTAATTTGAGTCGTTCGGGAGGTCGTACCGGACCACATTTCGTTTTCTCCCAGCTTTTCAACCACGTGTCCGAGGTCATTTCAGGAGCTAACCAGTTCGGTTTGAGGCGCCAATAACGACTTTTAATCCATTTTCATGATTATCCGAGGTTCGACGAATGATGGTTTATCACATACCGCCACCCCCGAATTCCCTCTGTTACTCCTCATATTTGTGTGACCGCTTTACCTGATCCGACGAACGTTTTGTGTGATTTCGAAGAATTTTATTCCGGAACCCTGGAATCCGAAAATCGTGAATTATACACTTCAATTTGAGCCGTTCGGGAGGTCGTAGCGGACCACATTTATTTTTCTCCCAGCTTTTCAACCACGTGTCCCAGGTCATTTCAGGAGTTAACCAATTTGATTTTAGGCCTAAATAACGAGTATTAAGCCATTTTTCACGATTATCACAGGTTCGACGAATGCTGGTTTATCACATATTGCCACCCGCGAATTTCCTTCGCTGCTCCTCAAATTTTGTGTGTCCGCATTACCTGATCCGAGTAATGTTTTGGGTGATTTCCGGATAATATTGTTCCGGGACCCTGAAATCCCGAAAATCATGTATTACACCCTACCTCTCCTATCTTTCTTTTTCTTTGGGTTAAGTCCCATCCGGATAATTTTTTCTGGCCGAGAACGTAGATACGCGTGTGTTACCTTTTGATCTTAGTCGCCTTAACCTTAATTAGAGATTCTAATCTTATTAATGGTATGGTAAAGGGTAAATAAAATTTAAATATACAGAGGGTTCGATATCTGAAACAAGAGCAACCGGGGGTGGCTTTTCGTTTGTTGAGAAAGCGAAGGATGCGCTTTCATTCTTATTATAATTATAAAGCTCGATCAACCCTTTATATAAATCCAGAACAAGAGTAACAATACGAGCGGAACAAGAGTAAGTTAACGCATTTACATATCATCCAACAGATCATCCGGGAGTGGCTTTTCGTTTGTTGAGAAAGCGAAGGATGCGCTTTCATTCTTATTATAATTATAAAGCTCGATCAACCCTTTATATAGATCCAGAACAAGAGTAAGTTAACGCATTTACAGATCATCCAACAGATCATCCAGATGAACCCGAGCATCCAGATTCAGTTGAAGGAGTTGCTGACAAAGAAGAAGCCGGGGCTGGTGGTGAGACCGGGAAAGATCTTAACCCTGGTAAAGACCTTGGCCTTGGAAAAGATCTTAATCTTTCCTTAGATTCAATTTGAGTCGTTCGGGAGGTCATACCGGAACACATTTTTTTTCTCCCGGCTTTTCAACCACGTGTCCGAGGTCGAATCACGAGTTAACCAATTCGATTTCAGACACAAATAACGAGTATTAAACCATTTTTCACGATTAATAGAGGTTCGACGAATGCTGGTTAATCACATAGCGTCACCCGCGAATTTCCTCTGTTGCTCCTCAAATTTTGTGTGGCCGCATTAGTTGATCCGAGGAACGTTCTTTGTAGCCTTGTAGGTAGAAACCAGGTTGTGTATCAACATTAGAAGTTACCCATCTAAGACGCTCTCCAAAAAAGGAAACTTGCCATAAGGCAGGACTTTGTTTTCATGGATAGGAATCTAACGCATGACCTTCCTGTCAAGAGCAGAGGGTGTACACTCATTGTATCATACAACGACGGATACAATACAATGGATACCGTGTAGCCTTTGAATTATAGACCCTTTATCAGGAGATCACAACCTGGGAACAAAAGTATCCGATTATAGCTTTACAACGTCCAAACGCATAAAAGCAATAATTTACAGCCGAATTCTCTCCCTCTGAGCTGTGGTCCAAAAAATCTAAAAGCAAAAATGGGGTCCAAAAACTAGCATATACAAACCTAATAAGTTCCGAGAAGGCAAACTGACTGGAAGCATCCAATTCATAGTTTCTGTACAAAAAGGTTGACAAGCAAAGCACAGGAACATTTAAGAACTACTTGTCTAACCTCAACTCTACACAAATAGTTCGCAGGTAATGAATATACAATGACTTCCAAGCTGACATTTCAAGTACCCTCTTTATGGCATGAGCTCCCAACCTACACCAATTACACTAATAAGAACTCTGTACAGACTCTAAACTGAGGCTTTTTTTATGTGCAAATCACGATCCAGATTGAATAAGTTGGTGTCACCATGTTCCAAAGCTGCATCCAATATGCTCCTGGGTTATGACCTGGAGACGGTCTTGCATGATGGCTTTGGTAGGATAAGGTGGGATGCAAAGACGGTAAAAGCATGTATGGGATGATGGCAAGCGGTCCTGGGACTCCAAAGACTTGTATATGAACAACTTCGAAGCCAGCCCACGGAACCCCTCAACTGGAAGGTACTTAACTGATGTCCAAAAGAAGAGTAGGGTTTTTTTCTGTTCCACATTCAACTGTCCAACAACCTGCAATCCCAAAGATCACAATTAGACTAACAGGCCACATACATTACTATCTACAAGTTTCCTGGCAAAGAATTGACATCAAGTTTAAGCCAAGTTCCAGGGTACAGCCAATACAACCATATTAGTAAAACATTTTCCGTTGTGGCTCGAAAAACTAAAGCTACTCCTGAAATTTCTGATATGGATTACAACACAAGTAAAATAGTCCTGAGCATACTGAACCATAACAAAACAGTGCGGTTTCACCGACGCCTGTAGTGACACTAAATTAGTTCTGAGCATATTGATAACAAAACAGTAAAGGTTACACAGAAACCTGACACCGTCACGACAAAGATAAAGTACAGCCATCATAGTTTTGGACAAGCAATCAACAACAACATAAGAGCCTTAATCCCAAAATGATTTGGGGTCGGCTGACATGAATCATTCTTTAGAACCGTCCATGAGTGAACGCACACCTCAAAATGCAAAAATACATAAAAGAAAAAGTGAAAAACAAAAGGGGAGTGAAACATAATACAAAAGCCAGGTAAACTTATCAATCAATACTATATATTAAATCCAGAAACCAAGGGACTTCAATGTAATTAAAGAAAGTTATACAAATTAATTATACTATAGTTTTAAATCACTAGCACCGTGTGATGGACCCGATTAAGGGATCTCAATGCAAATATTATATAGTTTGGGTTAAAATTAAATTATATAGAAGCTTGGTAGTTTCCTAAATATTTATAAGAGACTAAAACATGGTCAATTTCCTTAAAATAAAAATAATTCATTAAGATGGCGATCAATTTTCTTAAAATAAAATAATTAATTAAGTTGGTTAATTTCAAGGAGACTAAAAGAAAGAAGATGTTTGGTAATTTTTCTAAATATTTATAGAAGACTAGAAGATGGTCAATTTCCTTAAAATAAAATAATTAATTAGTATAAACATGCACACTTACGGTATTAATTATTACCATCATAAAATTATATATTAAATTTAAAATCTATGCAATTTTATTAAACTTTATAGTTAATTAGATGTATAGAGATGTTAATTATTTAACATACAAAAATATAATATAAATAGGTTATAAATAATTCAAGTTAGATTCCATAATATATAATATTGCATAATTCTTTCGATTTGATTTAATGCACATATGTAATATATTTATATAAATATATAATCCTCTTAAAATTGCATGTCTAAGTAGTAAAAGTAATTTTGTCAGTAAAGAAAAGAATTGTAGTAACATTGGATGTAGTTATATGATTGTAATCACTCATTTGAATAGTAAAAGTAACAATATTATCAACGAAATTAGTGAAAGTGGCAGAAACAACAACGGGAGTAATGAAATAATCAATATTAATGCGGCAATAGTGAAAGTAAAAATAATTACGGCGGGAGTAGTGAAATTATCAATATTAATGCGGCAGTAGTAACAGTAACAATAATTACGGCGGGAGTAGTGAAAATAACAATAATTACGGGCAAGTACTGGAATGTTATTACTTATTACTATTATTTCATTAATAAGAGTAAAATATTAATAGGGGGAGTAGTTAATTTGTCTCCAAATTTATTTCATCGTAATTTTAGGGTATGTCATAAAAAAAATATAATAATGATAAATTTATGGGTTATGCAACTTTAAGTAATTTTATTTTATGAAAAAAAAAATTTAATGGTAAGTAGAGATAGCCCGGGCGAAGCCGGGCACCAATACTAGTAGGTTTTAAAATCGGAGTCCGGATTTTTTTATTAAAACTTAGACTTTAAATCGAAAATAAAGATTAAAACGATTTTGAAAACCGAAGTAAAACTTAAGGGTCTGGAATACCTTAATAGTGAACCAAGTATTAATATATAAGAAAGTTGTTGGTAAAAAGGTGATAAATCCAAAAAAACAAATAGTATATTTTTAAAAATAAATAAAAACATTAAATATTTCAAATAACGTCAAATACTAAAAATCCACATGTATCATTTCCCTCCATTGTGCCCACTCCGTCACCATTCCCTCGTGAAGCCCATGAAGCCCGAGAAATCTCATATCATGCTCTAACACTCACAGCCATGTCTGTTTTGGTCTCACTCTACCAGTCTACCCCTAGCAACCTTTTGTGTTCCCGAGGTCTCCAGCCTCCTAACTAGTGCGTCCATAGGTCTCCTTCTCACATGGCCAAACCAACTTAGTCAGTTTTCCATCATCTTGTCCTCTATTGGCGCCACTTTCACCTTTTCCCTAATCACCTCATTCCTTAATCGATCTTTCCTTGTATGGCCGCACATCCACCTCAACATACGCATCTCCGCCACACTCATCTTTTGAATGTGACAATGTTTCACGGCCCAACACTCGGAGCCGTAAAGTAAGGCAGGCCTAATCGTCATGCGATAAAATTTTCCCTTTAATCTATGGGTATATCTTTATCGCATAAAACCCTATCTTTATCGCATAAAACCCTGTAGCACTTTACATACATCCTATGTTACTCCAAACTCGGGACACCTCATTTTAAGCCAAAATGTACATTATTTTAATAAAAATACCCAAGTCCAATACTTGAACACGGACTCGTGTCCAACACTTTTATACGAGTCTCGGTAACATCATCTGCCATCATAGTTATGGATTATCCATCAACTTACAATTATTATCTACCAATTACCATAGGAGGGCCAGATAAAGCTACAAGAGCCACAAAACATCAAAGGGAAGTCCTATGAATAAACCTTCATCACCCCCGAGGTTTCAAAGTCTCGAAGAATTTGTCCCTCGGGAATAATCCAAGGCCCTAGGCCCTGAGCGCTCTCACGGTCTCTCAATACCCATCTTAGACCCACCACGCCATATTATAGCATTGCACCTCCACCAATTGGTACAATATAAAGCTGAAAGAGGTGGTTAGAGTGGGGATTGTGATTGGTTGAGTGGGTCTGCGAGGGCGCTTGTGGGGGTGAGGTGTAGGTTGTGTGAGAATGAAACCGGGTGTAAGGGTCCTGAGATCCAATGGGGATGGGAGGACTGTTTCAGGTTGGGGGCCAGAAAGTTGGGGCTGCGATAGTGGACCCCTTGGACATGGAATTCATAGTACGATTGAGGAGAGGATGGCTAGGTGAGGTTGGGGGGACCGGGGGTTGAGTAGATGATGAGAGGAGAGAAAGTAAGATATTGGCTAATCATATTGTTCACCAAGTCACCATTTTATATTAGTCTAACTACCATATACTCCCTCCGTACCACACCAAAGTTAACACTTACTATAAACGGACGTACCACACCAAAGGTAATATTCCTTATTTGGCCCACAAAATTACTAAGTTATCCTTGTACTCATTTGATATTTACACAAAATGTCATTACATACCCCACCTATCAACCCACAATTACATACCCCACCTATTTTTTCCCTCTTTACCCTTGCTTTTTCCACCTTTTCTTAAATATACTCCATTTTTCCCTACGTTACCTTTGGTGTGGTACGGAGGGAGTAGTAATAATGATTTTAACACGGGCGACTTAACTAAAAATTATGTGAAAAAGTGCATGAATGTTATTTTGGATAGCACGTTTTTTGTGTTCCATTTGATTGTAATGTTTCTCAAAATATCTTATGGCATGTTCGGGAACTTCGAATTAGAAAATACGTGTAACTGAGGAAACCTCAAAATTTGGACAGGCTTAGTTTGGACAGGCTTCAAAATTAATTGTCCATCACGAATATAGATCCACAACTCCACAAGCACCCTACAAAGGAAACTATACCAGCTAATGCATAGCAGGTACCCAGCCAATTTGTGAATAGCAGGGACCCAGCCTATTTGTGTATATAGATTAGCTGGGGGACAAGCGGAATATGCACACACAAAAATTACAGGAACGTTCCATTATGACAGAATTGATAATATGAGACAGAATGTATCAACGTGATGGAAACTTCACTTAAGGAACAAATAAAAATTTGTAGATTCTACGTACCTCCCAAAACCAAACTATCTGAGGGTCAGCTTTTTTGTAGCCATTGTACTCGGTATGTGCCTTCCAATCTTCAACCGAGATCTCCTCACTTTCACTACCATGCAACATCCAATCAAGCTCTTCCAGCTCTAGGCTCGCAAAGAAGGTTGTTCGGAGATTGCCGTCACTAAGGATGTCAGCAAAACCTTGAGCAAAAGAAGACACTTGTTCGGAGATAGACGTAACAAAATGTTGCTGAACAATTAGGTAAACATATTCTTTCCTATTCTTGCTGTTCAAAACAATGCTTTTCCCACCACAACAAAGCTCCACGACCTTCCTAGATCCAAGCTCTTCAACTTCAGTAACAAATGTCAGCCCCAATCCATCAGAATCCACAAATTCAGGATCCATCTCTAATATTTGTTTGCAGCTATTATAGAGGCATGGATCTGCATTTTTTATATCTTCAACAGAGACACATCTTCCAGCTAATTGTAAGAAAAAAACACGATCGAGAACAACTCCAACTTGAATCTTGTGCATTAAGGCCAATGCAATTACCCTACCTGCGAAGCGGAAGTATCGAATGTGGAGAGGATCGACCTTAGATGCTGCAAAGTGGATTTAATGCATGATTTAGAGCATGTAAAGGTAAAACCATGGTTGACAAAAAATGTAAAATATAAAAAGCCATTCGAGGATCATAAAGAAAATTCTCACTGAAGTGAGGCAGTTTTCTATACAACAATACAACATGTGTTAGTTAATCAACAATATCCAGCTAGATAATCTATTACCTATATAAAAAAGGAGCATAGCAGTCAACTTTCATCCGACCTTTGCGTAACTTTACTCACTCCAGTTTTGCCCTTAAGCTATGAGCAAATATCAAACCAACCCCATTTAGGTACATCCTAATTCATAAACCTCTTTTCCAAATAATCTTGACAGATAACTTTAGGGGACCGTCCTTGCCTTTTTAGTGACAGCAATGCATTCGACCCAAAACTAAAACTCCAAATCATAAATGATTTAGCTATGCTTTATGTTGGCTTGAAAAGGTAATTTATTTTAATATTATGAACTTCTTCTATAGAAGTATAGTAAATTGCTAATAGTTTCTTTAACTAATGAACTAGGAATATCAATTATGTGTTCATATATTTGGGATTTCAGTTAATGTGTTTATTTTCACTCCTTATAAACACAAATTCTCATTGAAGACGGGCACTATCCGTCACAAGCTGAAGACGGATAGTGCCCCTCTCACAATATGTAAGTGGCACTATCCATGGGGTGCTCCATTTCCCCCCACTTGCCCTCCCACTTGCCTTATTGTGAGAGGAGCACTATCCGTCTTCAGCTTGTGACGGATAGTGTTCGTCACAAGCAAGACGCTTTGCCTTATAAAAGAGAGAATAGTAGTCAAGATTTGCTTGACTTTTGCGTAATTTCTCTATTGCAATTTTACCCTTTGTATGCTTTGTTACTAATGTCCACTTAATATTGAAGGCTTTGTTACTAATGTCCACTTAATATTGAAGTTGCCTACCTATTTAGCTTTGAAATACTTCATTCCTACTTGGTCACTCCCCCTTGTATGCTTTGTTACTAATGTCCACTTAATATTGAAGGCTTTGTTACTAATGTCCACTTAATATTGAAGTTGCCTACCTATTTAGCTTTGAAAGACTTCATTCCTACTTGGTCACTCCCCCTTCGTCGTTAATTTGACATCTATCATGAAAATTACCCTTTTCAAACATTTCGGAGCATATATATCAAGTGTCAATTTTATTAAATAAAGATGACTAGATCTGTCAGGAGCATACCAAAGATGCCAATGGATGTAAAGAATAATTTAAGTGTCGACCTCTTATCTTTTACATTTTAATAAATTAGAGTTATCTTTTATTTTTTTATTTTTACTTTCAATGTTTGAAAACTGAATTTTGAAATGACTATTTGATACTCTTTTTAAATTCATTTTAGTTTTTTTTTTAAGCAATCATGGTATAAACGTCTATTTCTAAGTCATTTGTAACCAACATATTTTGCTATATTAGAAATAGAGTAGAATTGCCTTGGAAAAAACTTTACATAGAATTATTTCACGAAGCTATGCCCGGGCAACGCCGGGCCTAAAAAACTAGTAGCATATAAAAATATAAAAATGCATGAGCAGGTTCAAGCAGTTAGAACTTTATATCACGGGAACAATTGATGGATAATGATTGCTCAATGCTATGCCAAAATGAACAAAACCTCCACAGGAACAATGTGTCCATGTTTAAAACACATGGGTAAGGCACTAAGGCTACATAAGCCAAACCAACTTATCCTACCATATACATGAACCTCTGAGATACCCAGTCAATGTCGTTACTGCTGTTGTACAGTTTGTATATAGCAGAGTTTACTTACCTAACTATTTATGCATACAACATTGGGTTTGCGTTCCACTTCTTGAGTTCTCTTCCTCCCTTTCACCATTTTCGCCTTATCTTTACTCTTACTTTTCTTTTTCTTATTTTTGGTTTATCCTCATATATATCTTGTTGTTCCTCTCACTCTCTGTCTCAGTTATCCACTTCATGTTTATCACTAGCCTTTTTCCTCGTGTTTTTTAGCAGCTTTTTTCCTATGTTGGACCTCTCTTTCTTCTTGTTTCCCCTTTCTCCATCTCTTTTATTTAAAACCTCTCTATTTATATAGCTTATTTCAAGCAAAAGTTCCTTAAGACTGTTACCTGAATTACCTTATGGAATCAAGGTTCAGTTGTTTTCACTCCAGCCTTTCATAGCTATTAGAAAAATTACAATTAAAAGGATCTAGCCTACGAGAATGATACTATTAAATTAGGTCTTGGATCGCTATCATGGAACACTAGCATTCTAGGACGTGGTGGCTCAGAGATTGGCACGACTTATTACGACTTGCTTTTATAAATCATTTGAGTCTAGTTTCCATCTGTATGGCCTATGATCACTCATGTCGCCTAATATTAACCAAATATAAGCCATGATGTTATAACTTTACTCTCCTAGTGTGTTTTGGAGGGTGGGGGTTGGGGATCAGAGTAATACGACATGAAGCAGGTTGGAATTGAAAACAAAAAACGGTAAAATACAAAAATGTACTTGCCTGGATTAGGATAGAACCTTCGTCGATCCAAGGGGCAGGCGACAAAAAGGGCATTCTGAGGATCAAAAATTGCTTGGCACACCATACAAAACCACTCTCTTAATACACCCGGGCCTGTAGCTTCTTCGTTTTTGAATTCCATAAAGAGACCGGCATGTAAAGATGATGGCTCTGCACTAGATATATACTCAAAAGATTCAGCTAGCAACTGAGACCTGTCTATTAACATCTCATGTAACTCCTCATAATCTTCTCTCACCTCTGGGAACATCAACATTGCTAAATGCCGCCTGGACTCAAAGTCAAGGACATCCTTCTCCTTGAGAAGCCAACTATGATCATTAACCCGTGAGGCACACAGAACAACAAGAGCGCGCACCACTACCTTATGTTTTCTCAACATAGTCCAAAACCTGTCCTCAGAGTCCGGATAAAGAAGCGCAATGCTACCCAAATCCTTGAGAATTGCAAGATAGTGAGACCATCCATTTTGATAAACTTCATCATGCTTTTTCCTCTTCAGAGCTAGATAATCCCCCACTTTTCCCAGACATTTGTCAATCAAAGTGAGCATTTCATCGAAAAGATGGAAGAGACAAGCAGCCTCGTCACCTAAAAGGTTAGCATTTCCCTGCCATTCAAAGTTGCAAGAAGCCTGTATCACAGAAAGTTCCCTTCCAATGAAACTCAGCACAGGCTGCAGAAATGCAGAAAAATCACAGACATCCCTGAGAGAAGGCCCGCTGCCTGTACTGGTCTCGGCACTGAGCATCAAGTCCTTGAGCAGCCTCTGGCCCAATTCATTCAAGTACGGAAACAGGTCTTGGACAGAGATAAAGGTGATCTCTCCATTTGCCATCCAAGAATACTCCTTAGGCCTGCTGACCATCTCGACCTTGTCGAGCATCATTCCGAGAGCACTCCGGCAGTGGGCATATAAAACATCATCAAAAGGCGCATACATCTTAAGGAGGGAGCAAAACTCCAAAACCATCTTAGCACAATAAGCGGTCTCGGTGACAGTACCTCCCAAATCCTTGACGAAGCTGACAAAGCACCTAATGCACTCATCTGCACAGTCTTGATTACGTTTGTGGGGAGACCTATAGAGCATAACCAAGGCCTGAGGGGCACGGGCGTCCAAGAAAATCTTATAGTAATCGGTCTTAAAATGAGAATTTTCAAAGCCGGTTTGTTTATCTAAAGGGAGGGCCATGAACTGTTCAAGTTTAACTTTAATAATTCTGGAGTCAAAAAAGGGGGAATCATTTCTAGAGAGAGTACAAATAAGATGAACCATATCAGAAATGAGTCGCCAAGCCCTGGGATGATCGGTGCTGCGAAGGCGGGCGACAAGGTGTAAACAAGCATCGTTACGGATACCAGAAGAGTGGAGAGAATGGTCCAACTGAAGTTGCTTACCCATGTAGATCAACCTCTGTTCGGGCATGGGTATTCCAGTCATCATCTCAATCTTCCTGTGAAGAATCTCAACAGTATCACCCATACTAGCCCGCAAGACGAGGGTTTTACCACCGGAAAGAAGGCGTACGAAGAACTGTAAATTGGCATCGCATCTGAGGGTGGCTTGGCTTGATTCTCCTCGTAGCAGACGATGCTCCAAGTTACCTCCTCCTTTGGAATTGGAATTGAGGTTCTTGCGGTGCCTTGAGAAAGAAGAGGTGGCGGTGGAGTCGTCATCTCCGGCGTAACACGTCAAGTTGTCGCAGTCCTCCAGTTTGCGCTTCGTCGGAAGGCTACAACGATTATCAAAGTTGCTGTGATTGTTGTTGTTGGTTGTCGATGATGAATCAATTGCTGACATTGATTTATGTGTTTTACGGAAGGCGGTGATGATTTTGATTATGATTATAATTGTTACAATTATAATCTACCAAGACGATGATGAATTTTAATTTCATTCGAGAATAATGATAAAAATAGATAAAAAGAATAATAATCAAAAAATTAAAGAGAGAGAAAGGAAGGGAAGTAGAAATACCTAGGGTTTAGTCAAAATTTGGTGAGGTATGAAATGAGATGAATGAAGGAGTCAGTCAAGAAGGGAGATGAAATTGAAAATAAAATAAAATAAAATAAAATACTAGTGCCTCCGTAAAGGAAAATACGAGAAAGGAAGAGTCTATATGGATTGGGGACGTTACTAATCAATCCCCCTACGTCCGATCATGTTTCTCATCACCCTTCGTCCCTCTCCCTCCGTGCTCCCTGTCTCCTTTTGCTTGGACTAATCCCCAACACATTCTTACCACACAAAACACACTATCTCACATGCAATTTAATTTGAACCACACAAATCAACCCAAAAAAAGAAATAGAGAAGAAAACCGAGATGGTGACGTTCCCAACCATATCATTGAATTCAAGTTGGACCACACAAATCAACCCAAACTCATATAATTAAAGTTGGATATCGCTACGTTGCAGTTTAGAAGTTTTTCGCTGTGTCTGACACTTTATAGTATTTTTGATAGTAGATAGTTTTGAGAACTTGTATTTCCTTTTATCAGTTTTGGTTTTGAACATGTAATCACTTAAACTATATTTACTTTTAAAGTACGTTTCTTTATTGTCTTTTGATATCATTGCCTCGGGTAACCGAGATGGTGACGTTTCTATACCTGAGTGGTTATGGGAAGACACTTGGAGTATGGGGGTGTCACAATATAAATCGGTATACACAAATTCAATATATTCAATCAAATATGCGAATTTTTCTCAATATTCAATTTCTAAATATCTTTTCTAAATTAAACCTCTTAAAAAATAGCAGACTCCTAAAATATTTTTTTTATAGACCCCATATAGGTCAAATTCCATAATTTATTTATCAAAAAATACAAAAAACGAATCCCCTATCTACTAAAAAAACATGTGAATCTAGAGATTTTCCCGCTCAAATTATAACTTATAAATTGGGCCTAACATTTTTGAATATTCTATATAAACGTGGGCTTTAGATATGCCTTGTCCAATTCATGGACTATACAACCAGTTGTATATGTTGTACGGTGTAGAACCTGAGCTTTGTGTCAAAGTATCCGAGCTTTATATTAAAGAATATGAGTTTATTAGAAAGTATTGAGTTCATTCATTTACACATTAAAAACATGAAATTTAAATTAGCTCAGAAAGAATACACGTAAGCTCGAATTCTTATACTTGGTTGTACCATGCTTATGGTACAACTGGATGTATAATCCTATTTGTGTGCCTTGTCACTCTTTTGTGTCAGTCTATGACGTGAGATATAGTGTCTTAAATAGAAGATCAAGTCTTTTGAGCTTGACTTACACAAACTAGCATATATCCTATATGAAATTATATATGATAACAAAAGAAAAATAAATCTAAATAGATCCGTAATTCACGGGTTATAAAACTAGTTCAGTAATAAATGACTCAAAATAATAATCTAATACTCTTAATAATACAAAATTTATAAATAGTATATTTATTAATTAAATTAGGATAGATCTCGCGCGAATGCGTGGTTTTTTAGATATGCATATTAGAGAAAATAATAATTATATTAATATTATTTAACTCCAGTTGACATTTAATTATAAAATTTAAATTAGTAATGTTTTGTATTAAAAGGTAAAAAAGAGTAGGTTCAACACTTTTAATCCGTAAAAGATTGCCGGTTTTACTCAAACTATTTTGTTAACTTTGTTTTAAAAAAATATTATTATTATTATTATATCATTATGTCCGCTAAAGGCGTAATATAACCGTTATGTAATTATTGTAGCAATCAAGTTTAGTTTTAAAAAATAATAATAGTAAAATACTGCTTTCACGTCATGCTTATAATAAATACAATTTCATTTATGTAACAAAATAAGAATCCCCTATTTACTAAAACAAAACAAAAAAGCATATTTTCAAAAAAGGAAAGTAATTGTTCCGGGTGTAATTCCAGAGCAGTTATTTGTTACCACCCGTGCTTGTAGAATGACGTCTTTGGTTGAATCCTCCTTTCGGTCTCCTGAAACAATGAACAAACTGAGGGCTCGGTTTTGGACCGTGCGAACTCACTCCGACGCTCAAGTCAGTAAACTTAAGAGGATCAAGTTATGTGTTACTTGGCGAATTATATATTGTAGAGAGATAAGGAAGATATTACCAGATTATGAGGTGTTTAGGTTAAATTGTGGATCCTTTCCTCAATGAGAGTTGAGGAGTATTTATAGACTTTCACCTTTTGTCACGTAGTGGCCAAGTGGCTAGCAGGTGGAAAGACTGATCTACCCTCGGCCGAGGGACCCATGGCAGGCCGGCGGGCCCCGTTGACTCGCCGAGGGGTCTTGGATATGAGTTCGCGGATGTGTGCCCCGGCCGCTAGTTGTCCCAAGGGACCCAAGAGACAGCCGGACAGTCTGCGTCGGTTAGGCTGTCTAAGCCGTTGACTTGCTTGTGGATATCTTTGACCTTGCTCAATATGTTGACTCGGTCAGCGGGTGCAGAATATGCCCCATCAATTTGCCCCCAGCGTAGTCTATGCCGTGGTATGGGCTCCGATGTATGTTGAGCGTATATTCTGCGCAAGTAAAAATTTCGCCCGCCTCTCTTCTACCTCGGCTTGGTTCTGCTTAGGCCGTACCATATCCCCCTCCACATGGATGTGTAAAGGGCATCCGAT
Source organism: Silene latifolia (assembly GCF_048544455.1). Taxonomy (NCBI): domain Eukaryota; kingdom Viridiplantae; phylum Streptophyta; class Magnoliopsida; order Caryophyllales; family Caryophyllaceae; genus Silene; species Silene latifolia. The sequence goes on along the minus strand of NC_133532.1, from coordinate 127,920,233 downwards.
GTGGAAAAGAGAGTGACGCCGGCCGAGACCAGGGGTTGAGAGTGCCGGTTGTTTTTCGATTGCCCCGTGCCGTGCTACCTAGCTTGGTTAATCATGTGGCCGGAGAATGGATACTTAGGAATTTGTTGAGGAAGATGAATAGGCAGAGATATGAAGGGGCGTGTTGAAGACGCTTGGTCATGTTGCATTGATTGACGTTCGATTTGTTGCAACGATTGACATTCCGTGGTTGCATGTCCGACACGTGTCTGTCGATTGGCGACGTTTCATGGGTCATGCCCTGATTGGTCCTTCTTCATGGGCTTTCCCTATAAATAGGGCAAGTTAGTCCCGAAATTGGCCACCAATTTCATTTTCTCTAAAATTTTCTTCTCTCTAAACTTTCAAGGGCTTCTTTCTCTCTAATCTTCGTAGTCGTTACTTGGCTAGTGCTTTTCTTCAAGGTAAACAAACAAATTTTTCTCAATCTCTTATTTTGTTAAGTAATTGTTGCTACCATGTCTTCTGCGATGCTGGACCTAGTAACCGTGCGCGGGGGTTCCCGTCGCGTTTTGATGAGGAGGAGATACTAGACGCCATCCCGATAAGGTCTGGGGGCCCTAGGTCTCCTTCTCCCGAAGTTGATCCGAAAGCTCTGGAGGGTTGGGAGGATGATGATGATGTTGATGATGACGATGATTATGCTGAGAGGGCTCGTCCTAATGAGGGGAGGCAGTACATCATGGATCACGGCGACGCCGTAAGGTCTCCGCCCGACCGAGCTTGGACCCATAAGTTCGCCGCCTTGTTCCGGCGAAACACTTTTCGAGGGCCATTTCTATTTCGGCAGGGGGTACAAAATTGTTATCCCTGAGGAGGGACAGGCCGTCTGTTGCCCTCCCCCGGGTTGCACCGGCGTATACATCCGGCACCTGGAGTACGGGCTCCGGTTTCCGCTGAATGAATACGTTATGGCCATCATTAGAGCCATGAACGTCGCCGTGGCCCAACTGCACCCGTTGGCTATTAGGACCATAGTCGGCTTTGTCTGGATCTGTCTCTTCAAGGGGGAGGTCCCAACGGTTAATTTATTCCGTCGGCTTCACCACCTTCGGCCGTCGTTTCCTGGTCGCGTCGGACGGTACAGCGTGCAAATGGAGCCGGGTTACGTCTCCGTTGATAAGCTTTCCTCCTGCAAGGACCGAAAGATCGGTGGGTGTACGTTGAGGTGCTTGGATGACTACTCATTGCCTCGGTCCTTCCAAAGACCAAGTTAATTTGCGGTGCGAGACTAAGGCGGAGCATGACAAATGGGTCACCCGAATAAGCTTAAGATGGACGCCTTGAGAAGGTCCCTCTTAATGCGGATGAGAAGTCAGCGATGAGGCTTTTTAGGCGGAGAAGAATGGGGTGCCAAGAGATGGATTCCCCGACACGATCATTCTTCGGATGAGTCTTTCTGCCATGTCGGCCTCATACCGCCCTAGCACAGGTGAGTGGGGTCGGTGTGAGGCACATCTCTGCTCTCAATGTTTCTGTTTCTTGAACTTCGATTTATTTCTTCTACTTAATTCTTGCTTTGTTTCCTTTGCACCACTTTGGACCGGACTGCCTCGAGGATATCCTCCGGAGAATGGGGCTTGCCAAGGACAAGACCGTTGCTGATTTGCATCCTAAGGCTCTAGCCCGTGATCGCAGAACGTCGCCGAATGATCTCATGGATCAGCAGCTGAAAGGCTTGAATGTGGAGGCGGCCCAGGCGAAGGTTGCTAGTAACATGCCGCGCGCCGAACGCGAAAACAAAGTCTTCGGCGGCGACGGCGTCGACATCGCTTCCACCTCCCATCCCTTCAGTCCAGAAGGAGACGGTGGTGATCGTTGACATTACCAATGGGGGGACTCCGATGCGGAGGGATCTCCCCTTGTCCGTAAGAGGAAAGAGCCTACCCCTGCCGCTAATGCTTCCGCTGCTACTGCTGAGCACTACGCGCTCTATCGCTCTATCGCATCTACTGCCGCAAATGCGTCCTCCGAGCAAGAAGGCCAAGCATGGTACGATCTATCTTGTGGCTCGGACTTAGCTTCGGTTCATTAGGCGTTCCCGATGACAGCTCTCGGTATGTCCATGTATGTTGACACGGATGCTTTAATTGAATTTTTGTAGATCAACCGCTGCCGTCTACCGGTCACACTATTGAACGGCGTGTCTTTGAGAAGAAAACTATGCTGGCCGGCGAGTGGTCAAGATGCCACCGTTGTCACCTCCTACCCTCAGCCTACCCCTTACAGATTAAGTCGGAGGGCCTAAGTTTGGCCAGGTTGCTGTCGAAGTGGGTTGATACGGCCGGTGCTCTTATTGTGGAGCAAGAGAAGGCCATTGCTGAAGCTGCCCCACAGCTCGAGCGGCTCAGGCTCGAACTCGACGCCGAAACAAGGAAGCCGAGAGGGTCAAGGCCGAGGCCGAGGAGGCGTCCGTTCGAGAGAAAACTCGGGGAGGACGCTGAAAAGGAGGTCCTTCTTTGAGAGAGCCAAGGCCGAGGCTGCGGCGGCTGGCTAAAAGCCGCTGCTAAGGCCGGAGGGGCGTGACCTCGTTCGTAAGCACGCCGACCTTTATGCTAAGCGAGAGGACGAATGGAGGGGCATGTTTCGTGCCCAGGGGAAGGTGGTTCGGAACAAGGATGCTATCATCGCCCAAAGGGAGGAGGACATTGAGACGCTCCAAACCGTTATCCTCCCTAACATGTGCGCCCAATACCGGAACTTGGCCGAGGAAGCCGCCAGGGAAGTGATTGGGGAGCTCTTTCCTCTTGACGGCTCCTTTCCGTGGGACAAATTTGACGAGCTGTTTGATGACAAGCTCGAAGCTAAGGAGAAGGCCGCGGAGGAGAAGGCCAAGGAGGAGGTAAGGGTGAAAAAGGAGGAAGAGGTGGCCGCGGAGAAGGCAGCCCTTGCTGAGAAGACTAAGGCGGCCAAGGAGGAAGCCGAGAGGATGAAGGCAGCTGAGGTTGCTGAGAAAGCTGAGACTGCCAAGACAGCTTCTGGGTCGCCCACCAAAGACGATGCGGCTAACGCTGCTGACGGCAAGCAACAGGCATAGGGAGACGGGCGGTCGTCACCAGACTCACCCGACGTCTCGGATAGCTTCAGCTGTTCGGGGGCCAATTATTAAGCCTTTCCTCCCTGCCATCTTTTGGCGCTTCAAATGATATGTCTGTAACCTTTTGCTTTTCTTTTCCTTGTATTTTGTACAACTTTGGTAGGTTGTGTTTTGGCTTATCCCTATGGGGACGGCCGTCGTCTGTATTCTCCTCACTTGTAACCCGTTATCATTTTTAATAAGAGTTTGCTTATTTTGCCTCTGGCTTGGCCGAGGTCTTTTCTTGTCTTCGTCTGAGTTGTCTTCTTACGTTATTAATTGAGCGCTTCTTTTGTTTCCACCTCGGCCTGGCTGAGGCTGTTTAGAATGCGTATCTCAACTGTGTTTAACGTTTTTTAAACATGTTAGCGTATCGACCGTTGTGTCCCCTGCCAGGCCTTCGGTTGGCCGAGGCGACTAGGGGTTCTGTTTCAGATCTGTCAACTCCGCTGGTAGTGATCGCCGTGGCGTCTACCTCTTGGGGTGATCGCCGTGGCGTCTACCTCTTGGGGTGATCGCTAGTGGCGTCTACTTCTTGGTAGTGACTGCCGTGGCGTCTACCTTTTGGGGTGACTGCCGTGGCGTCTACTTCTTGATAGTGACTGCCGTGGCGTCTACCTCTTGGGGTGACTGCCGTGGCGTCTACTTCTTGATAGTGACTGCCGGGGGGAAATGAACACTTTGATGGAAAACTTGGACGATTCTTCATTAGATATAAACATGCGTCGGGGTGCCCACAGTTGTCTTGGGCACCTCCGCCGCTATACAAAGTATTTCCTGAGATTGTCAGTGTTCCAATGGCTCATCAAAGGCACACCCTCCATGTCTGTCAGTCTCGGCTCCCTCGATCATGCCGACAGTTGAATCCATGAGGTCGCCCTCCTGTTGCAAGGATGTGCTCTTCCCCTTCTCTGACTTCTTTGCCACTTTGAGGGATTGCATGTTGCACCCTTCGCGCGGATATCCGGACGTTGACCACCTCGTCCTTCTCGTCCTTTGAGACGAGCTTGTGCGCTTCCCCCCGGTCCGAGACATATATCAGTGTCAGGGCCCGGATGGACATTACTGCATCGGCCTCGCTCAGAGTGACTCGGCCTATGAGAACGTTGTAGGCGGACGAGCCGTCAATGACCACGAACTCAGCTAGGATATTCTTAGCCGCATCCCCCTCGTCGAACATCACTGGCAGCCTGATCGACCCCAGGGGTACCAGGCCGGCCCCGGAGAAACTGTATAGCGGATTGGTGCAGGGGCTCAAGTCTTCAACCTTCAGAACGAGGTTGAGAAAGCACTCCCTGAACATGATGTTCGTGTAGGCGCCTGTGTCAATCAGGCACCTCTTGACTAGGTGGTTGGATATGTCCAAGTGGACTACGAGTGGGTCGCTGTGAGGGGAGATGACTCCCTCGTAGTCCTTCTTCCCAATAGTCATATCGGGGACGTTGGAAGCGGGGATCGCTGTTTTGGGCACAAAGTTGATGGCCTGATACAGCTCGTTCAGGTGCCGTTTGTGCCATGAGCGGACCCACCGTTCTCGTTGCCCCCGATGACAACATGGATCACTCCTATCCGTTCAAAGACGGATTTCTTATTTGAATCGCCGGCATCAGTCTTTTGGCCTTTGGCAACATACTTGCCGAGGCTCCCCTTCCGGATCGCTCTTCAATGGCATTCTTCGAGATGCTGCGAGCTTGTCGATAAGGTGACCGGTGTGGCCGTGGTACTCACAGTACTGGCTCGTGTCACCGTCACTCCTCGGCTTGGGAGGTCTTTCCCACTTCTAACCCTCGTTCTTGCTCAGGGCGAAGACCTCGACGGCAGACACGACCAGGGAGGGTGTGATCATTGTACCGCTTCTGGTAGTACGTTCCCGAACTCCCCCCGGCGCCTACCGAGTTCTGTTTCCTGGCGGACCTGTCAGACCGTGACCTATTATTGTCACGGCGTCTCTCATCCGGTTGTCCTCCCGCGCTCTTACTCTATGAGTGCCCGGCCTCGCCGGACCTACCCAGTCTTGTGGTAGTCCTCCACCTTAATGGCTTGATCGGCCATCTTCCCAAGGCGGAGTCTAGGTTCAGGCCGCCGCACTTGATGAGCTCATTTTTAAGTCTCCTCTCGGGAGGCCTTTCATCGTCGAAGGCCGCCGATTGCTGCACTCACGAATCTGCTTAACCTTGGCGTCGAACCTCTTCACATAACTTCGGAGAGACTTGCCTCCCTCCTGCCTGATAGTCAGGAGGTCCGATGTCTCGACGGCCCTCCTCTTATTGCAAGAATATTGGGCTAAAAATATGTCCCTTAGGTCGGCGTAACAGTATACCGACCCATCGGGTAGCCTCTTGTACCAACTTTGTGCCATCCCATGCAGTGTCGTTGGGAAGACTCGGCACCAAACCTCATCGGGTTGCTCCCATACCGACATGTAAGACTCGAAAGCCTCGGCGTGGTCGGTTGGGTCGCCTTCTCCTTTGTATGCTATGGGTGGCAACTTGAAGTCGGCACCGGGGTCTCTAGGACGTAGGCGCTGAGGGGCTGTCTGACCACGTGTCGAACGACACGCGGCGATCGGCTCCTCGCATCCCTAGTCCGGCTCCTCTCCCCGTGGCGGGAAGGGCTTCCTCTCCGACTTTCAAAAAAGGAAAGTAATTGTTCCGGGTGTAATTCCAGAGCAGTTATTTGTTACCACCCGTGCTTGTAGAATGACGTCTTTGGTTGAATCCTCCTTTCGGTCTCCTGAAACAATGAACAAACTGAGGGCTCGGCTTTGGACCGAGCGAACTCACTCCGACGCTCAAGTCAGTAAACTTAAGAGGATCAAGTTATGTGTTACTTTGCGAAGTATATATTGTAGAGAGATAAGGAAGATATTACCAGATTATGAGGTGTTTAGGTTAAATTGTGGATCCTTTCCTCAATGAGAGTTGAGGAGTATTTATAGACTTTCACCTTTTGTTACGTAGTGGCCAAGTGGCCAAGTGGCTAGCAGGTGGAAAGACTGATCTACCCTCGGCCGAGGGACCCATGGCAGCCGCGGGCCTGTTGACTCGCCGCCGAGGGTCTTGGATATGAGTTCGCGGATGTGTGCCCATCCCAAAGGGACCCAAGAGACAGCCGACAGTCAGCGGTCGTTGACTTGCTTGTGGATATCTTTGACCTTGCTCAATATGTTGACTCGGTCAGCGGGTGCAGAATATGCCTCATCAGTAATGATAATTATGTTCATTTAATAAATAAGGAAAGTAATGATTAAAATTTAATTCATCTATTATATTTTCATTAAAATTAATATTTTCATCAAATTATATTATTTTCACTAAATTATAAACAATAGTATTTTAATTAAAATAAAATAAAAATGATATAAAACTATAAAATGCTAAATCTTTTACTGACGTTATTATTAGATGATGAGTTGACTCATACTCCATATAAAAACAAAACTGTAAATCGTTGTTATTAGTTTCGTGAACAAAGACAAATTGAAAAAAAAATATATTTAAATGGAAAATCATTAGCTTTATGCTATAAAAATATTTTCGTTAAAAATATATTTCAACTCATTACTTAATATTCTATTATAACTAATTTTCAGTTCCAGATTTTATTTATCAAAGCAAAATACATTGATGAGAAATGTAAACAATTAAAAGGTACCAATATTATATAAGTAACTTTATAAAAACATTAAATTTTAAGTACCGCAGTCCGTGCGTGTATTGCAGAGGATCTAAATTAGTATTCTATTAATATGTCTAATCAAATTGAAAAATATTACCTCTTTTAAATGGGCTAGAATTATATATATAGTACTCTGCATATGAAATTAAACAATATGACCCAATTTTAGATATGACATAATGAAGCCCAATTATATAATAGTTTTCATTTAGGCGGGAAAATATTAGAGATCTTTTTTTTTTTTTTTTAGTACAAGGGGGATGTAAAAATAATTAATGACAACATTTTAATTACAACTTATCTTAACAAAACCCTCTATGAATATTGTAATGTAGTACGGAATCTTTCAATCTCTCCAAGTTTTATTTCAATTTTTTTTCATTTTTATTTCAATAGTGGGGCGTTTGGTACGGGAAAGGGTAAGAGAATGAAATCAAGAAAGGGTAATAGAGGGAAATGAATGGGATCGCCCATATTATACTTGGGTGTTTGGTTGACAATTAGAGGGAAAGGGAATTAAAAGCCAACATCCACCACCTCCACCACCATTACCTACCACCTGCCACCATTATCTACACCGACACCACCACAAGTACCGGCGCCGACGATCTTCCTCACGGTACCCCATGGCGAACCTAATCACCGCGCCTCACGCCCTCAACAAACACCACAATCCCGACCCCAAACACCTTATTCATTCTAAAAAAATCCTCCACAACCCTTCAAAAACCCCTCCCCCACCCCTTAAAACACCGGATCCGTGTGGCGGCGTCAGGGCGGTTGCAGTGGTGTGGCCGAGGAAGGTGTTGGTGGTGGTTGGTGGGCTGGGAGAGTTACTGAAGGTGTTGGTGTGGTGTCTAATGGTTGAGGATATGGGGTAGCGTGGACAGGCGGCGTCGCTGATGGTGGTTGTGTCGGCGTCGCTGGTGGTGGTTGTGTCGATGTGGTGGGTGTAGGGTGTAGGTGGCAGTGGTTGACGGTGTGAGAGGGTGTGGTGGGTGTTGGTGGGAGTGGTGGAAATAGGGAGTAGGAGGAAGAAGGGATTATGGGGTTATGAGCTTACCCAAGGGGGGGAGGGGTATGGATGAGAATGATTTTGGGGGTAAGGGGGGGTATGGGTTACCCTTTCTTCGTGTCAAACAAACAACAACAAAAGGAATCAACCATTTTTTTTCTCTTTCCCTTTCCTTATCCCCCGAACCAAACGCCCCCTTAGTGTTTGGTGGGAGTTTTTCCTTCGAGGTGTCATGTAATTTGTGACTCCAATTGTTTGTATGCCATAAATTTTGATAAAAAGTATTTTTTCACAATTTTTATTTGTCTAACACACCACCTTATCATAAGTTATTGAGGTTTGTTAATCCAGTATTGACCCGTCCCGATTCAAACATGAGCCAAGGTTTGTTAACTTGGAAGTGACCATACCCGATCACCCGGCCTAAAAATTATCGGACAAAACATAACTCTAATAGAACAAAAAAAAGGCTTAAGATGACTAATTTTAAAGCACGCCAAATATTAGTTCCTCTGTCCCAGTCATTTGTTGTCCTTTTCAGTATTGGGGTGTCTCAGTTAATTGTTGTCCTTTCTATTTTAAGAATGAACTTGATGAACAATTTGATCATTCACACTTAATTTGTTCCACTTGTCATTTAGTAATTGACCCATTTCTCTTCCTTTGGTCTTTGTACCAAAATCAAAGGACAACAATTGACCGGACGGAAGGAGTATTTACATTAAAATAAAGAATCAGTTAATAAAACTAAACTAAAAATAACCTTTACCAGAACCCAAATTAACCTGACCCGCTTAACCTAAAAATGACTCGAGTAACATACTCGAAAAACACTCGAAACAACCGACTTGGCCAGAACTAACTCGATAATATGACAGACCCGATCAAATTGGCCCGCCCCAATCGCGCCGATTAACCCATTTACCATGTATAAGTTCAACTCCATTCGACTAATTTGATTTCGGTTCAATTTAACTCAATTAGCAAAAAAAAAAAAAAAGCCCTAATTACGGTTAATCTCAATAATGAGTGAGAGAATGAAGTAGAAGAATGTTGAAAAGGAGGTGCGGGGAGAAATGGAGAATATAGAAGCCACCGCAGCAGAAAACCCTAAAAAAAAGCTTAATTTCGGCATGGAAATGGAAGACAATCAAGGTGGTCTCCCTGACGATATAATCGGGAAAATATTAAGCTATGTCCCTCCAAAACCCTTAACTCGCTTCAAAGTCGTCTCAAAATCATTCTTGAACCTCATCAATGACACCACTTTCCAGCTTCTCCACATCAAGCACAACTCATCCACCATCTCCAATTATATCTCCTTGGCTGCTCTCATCTCCCCTCATGAGGAAGAGGAAGAAGATGAAGAGGCTGCTGCTGGTTATGCACTCCTTACCCTTCAACTCCCTGCATCTTCTGCATCATCAGGTATCTCCATTTCTAAATGCAGAATCCCTCTCCCTTTCCCCTCATCCTCTGCTACTCCTTTTGACATCATTGCCTCTTGCAACGGTCTTCTCTGTATCTCCTCCTTTGCTGATTCTCTCCACCTCATCAACCCTACTTCTTCCTCTTTCCACCCCATCCCTCTTCTTCCTTCACCCCCTCACCACCCTCGTTGGATTCATTTCGGCTTCGGCTTCGATCAAATTAACCGAGATTATAAGATTGTAAGGGTTGTTCAGCTTCATCATTTCTCCCAAGACCATCCCAGGGAGGTTCATGTTTTCAGCTTCCTCACTAATTCATGGATTCAAGCCACCCACTTTCCTCATTTTCTTTCACACCCAATTTCCAATGCTAAGCTTCTCCGCAACTCCTTGCATTGGATTGCCACTACCACTCATCCTCTTGTCTTTGATATGACTGGCTTGCTTTGGCGTGGCTCCTTGGATGACTTTGTCTATGATTACGTCTTACTTGCATTTGATCTCCATTTCCACACCTTTACTGTTTTGCCTTTGCCGGATTATCATCTTGGAGATGCAGCCCAGGAGTTGGCAGTGCCCCGCTTGTGTGTCGGTGTTTTTGGGGAATCTTTGTTCCTGCAGGTTGAACATGGGCCTAAGTTTGGCCGCTGTGTTGATATTTGGGTTATGAGCGAGTATGGAGTCAAAAGCTCATGGACTAAGTTGCTGAGCTTCCCATATATGGAGGTCAGGCCTGAATTGTTGCCTATTAAAACATTGGCGTTGTCCAAGCAAGGCCACCAGGTCTTGATGCAGCAAGGGAAGGACTGCTTTTGGGTGCAAGTGGGGAGTGGCCAAGTTACAGATGTTATTATTGAAGGTGGTCTGCCCTTTGTCTTCACGTTGATTGGTGGCCATAGGTGTGGTTTTGGTGCTGAGGTTTTTGTGGAAAGCCTTGTCTGTCTTACCTCGGGTGTCGAAGGAAAGGGGATCAAGCAGGCGGGAGATGCTGATGGGAAAGATGGGGGATCGGAAGCTGGTCAAGTGAAAACAAAAGTCAAGGTCCAGAAGAAAAGGTGTTTGTATTTGTCTGAATTTGCTTTTCATGTTGTCCACTTTTGATGTTTTTAGGAAAATCTCTACTTTTTCTGCTATGTGCTTTGGCTAATTCAGCATTTCAGCTTTGGTGCATAAATGTTCACATGTTCACTTCATTGAGATAAGGTCCTATTTTGGTGACTTGAGGTTTAACATAGAGTATTAAATGGGTTAGCAAAATTCACCATGTTTTCAAGGAAATGAAGTGTAAAACAAACGTTAAAGAAAATTGTAAGGTGAATTCTAACAAAGCTACTGACTGCGCTTTGCAATGCTTACAAATTTTGAAATTTAGATGAATTTTTTGGTTCTATTACACTTTACAGAAACAACTTTTGTTGTAGTAGCTCAATACCCAATGGAAAATCAATGAACAACTTTTGTTGTAGTAGCTCAATACCCAATGGAAAATCAATGTTTTTATGTTCTAGTGATCTGTGTTTTCTTATCTTACTTAGGTTGAGAGTAATTCGGTCATGGCCTCTTTTATATTAACCCTAATTAATTTGCTATGAGTCCTGAAACTGTTGTGCAATTTTGGCATTATACACTTGTACTTGGATCTTGATTATATGCTCTTCAATGTTACGAGTATCGATTCTAAAGTTAACTGACTCATTAATAAATTGGATCTGCCTTCTTGATTTAAGCTAAGATTCAAATTTTCAAATCGCTTGTAAAGACAGTTTGTGTTTTACTTTCTGGAGTTATGAAATGTAGATGATTGAAAATTTGATGTCCCAGTCATAAATTATTGAGTTGAAAATTGTGAGGTTATGGTTAACTTCCAAGGAAATGGTTTACTGTGCTCATGTTTTTATTGCTTTCCAATCTTCAGGGGTGGTGACTTGCTCTCTTCTCGGTTTAAATTGATATGAAAAAGCAGTTATTTTGAAGCTGGGTAGTAATGAAGGTAAGACTGATGCTTCTTAGTTCGGTCATATCTTCAATTCCCAAATTTGTAGTTGACAATACAATCTGCATATAACTTACATGGAATGAAAGATTAAGGCCCTTGTTTGGAATGAGTAGGCTTCATCTAAACAAGGCCCGTATGCAGATAGGAATAGAGGTGGAAGGAAAATTAGAATCCTTCTAATAAAGGAATGATTTGGAAGGAAAAACTCATCTAACTCCACCCCTCTCCCTCTCCCTCTCCCTTTCCCTTTCCCTCCCTTCCCCTCCTAAGGCCTTGTATCCAAACACGCCCTAAATAGTTGGAACTTGGAAACCTTTTTTAATTGGTGATTTGTGACTTCAATCAGAAATACAGGTCATATACTGTAAAAAAGAGTATTTTCATTCAACACAATTCTGAAGTATTCTCCAAGTTTTTTAATGAAGTATGTAAAAGCTTTTTTTATCAGTTTGAACCTGTCTATCATATTGGAGTTTTGGAGCAAGTTTTGACCTCTTCGGTTTTTATTTTTTAAGATAGTGTTTGAGCTCTCCAATTGTAGCTCTTGGTCGTCATGAGTATGGGGTTTGTGCATTTGTCTATGGTTCTTGAATTTACGCTATATGTTCAATATCACGTCCTCCGTATTTCTTAAAGTCGATTTACCTGGAAATGAAGTGATTTTGTTTTGCTATTCGAGATTTGGGAACATCTTGCACAACGACAATCTGAATTGATGACAGAAACATACATCTAGTATACTAAGAACTGCCACCAGTCAAGTTTATTTGACTTTCATTTATTAGACGTGAAAATTCCCAACAGAATTTCTGATGTTTCCAATTTCTTTCTCTTTTCAACTGTCAGGAACGATCTGTTTTTGTTGCAGTTAAGTTGGAAGTATGCAATTCTGTTGAAGTTGGGAAGTATTATTGACAGGGTAAAAGAATGTAAGACCATCTTTTCCCATTGTTTAATCTTGGTTCGTTCAACATTGTCGTTTCCGGGTGTGGCGTAGTTATAATTATTCTGTCAACATTTGTATCATAAGATGAGTTTGTGGAGCTGTCATTTATTTTTCGTCATTTCTGTGAAAGTGCTACTGTTTAAGAGCTGCAGGAAAAAAAGGTTGAGTAGATTACTAGGAATTGCATCTCTGTGTTTTATGTATTCAACCTCACTTTCAGAATCTAAGATATTGGCCTAGCAACATTTCCCCTGACATTGACAAGGAGATTGATTCTCATTGACCATTAACTGAATATGGGAGAGACATATATAGTCATTGATACTCTGAAGGTCTGATGAATCAAGTTTTTGCAGCTACCAGAAGCTGCCTAGCCGTTATCATTCATCACTACGGCATAAACTTGTGCATTGAAAATGACTTTATCACCATATGTTGTTGGCTTCATAATCCTGAAATGAACATTCGGCAGTGTGAATCATCGTCAGAGTGTATCCAAGTTAAATCAGCTTTGCGTATATCGCCCATTATGAACTAAGCAGTATACAAGACCAATAAACAATAAGCCGAGGTTTTATTGTTGGGGTCAATTTGGGTCCTCAGGGTTGAGTTATTGGGATGGGGTCATTTTTGCTCAAAATTGTTTGTAAAACGGAGCTGCAATTAGCACGTTAAACACATGACAAAAGTGAGTGGTCATGCAACTAGCAATCCATTACTTCCATTCCATGACTTGGTTGGTCTACTGGTGGTGTGTCATCATCAAATTTAATTCTTAGCTTATTTTATTTGACCTTCACCTTTAGCTCTTCTTAATCGTCAACTCAATCAATTATTAAAATCAGCTCTTCAATACTTATCTCCGTCCGTTGCAATTAATTATTATTTGTTTTTAAATCTTTATTATTCTTTGTGAGCGTATTTTAATTTATCAATATCATGTTCTCATGTGATATAAGAGGTTGATTGCTAGAAGTGACGATAACATGTCAGAAATTGTTTTCTCATAATGAATCAACAGGTCTGTCCTTATTATGTTGAAATACTAGTTTAAATGAAGAAACCGTTTGATACAGGTCTGAAGCTAAAGTTAGACCGACTTAGCAATATAGGACCGCGTATGGCATCGCGTAGGAGAATAGTCATTATCATTAGTCAAATTGATTTCAAGTTGGATCAATTAATTAAAACCCCAACCATATCATTGAATTTAAGTGTGTGTGTGTGTGTTCGCTTGGTTTGCTACTTAATTACTTATATATATATATTCTTCACATTGTGTCACTCCTTATCTCATCCCAATTCAAGTATCAACAAACCAACCATGCATCAAAGTAGCATGTCCAGCAACCACCTTGCAAATTTCGCCACCATTCTAGCTCAAGCTAAACCAACCTTGTTGTCTCATAGACTATTCTACTTATTGTCATTTTATTCCATCTTAGCGTCCCCCATTTTGGATGCTCGGACATTAGCTCCCCCCATCATTTTGCTTTTCATCACCGTCCTGTTCAATGCTTTAGGCATCAAGAGTCGCGATCAAGCATCACTCACCTTCCTTGTCCTAACCTCCATCATTAAGCTTACCGTATATGGTCTACCACTGATCAATTGTCTTGTGATTAAGGGCGTAGCTTCCACAATGATAATTATGTCACTTCACGCTGCATATGAAATTTTTTAAGGCCAACAAATACTTGTAGTTGAGAATTAGGAGTACAAATTACATAGAATAAGTTATACTGTCTGAGTTGTAAAGTTTGAATCATAATTTTATTCAATACGATTGATATACGATTGAGCAGTATTTTGTCAAATTATGTGAAGGGTTGATTATTTGGAGCTGATATATTTATATGGCTGTCCGATAATCAAAACATTTGAAATAATATAAAAATAGTACGTGTTTATTTCTACTCCTTATATATGATGAACAAGAGTAACATATCTAGAAGGGTTGAGGAGACAAAAGTCGTAGGATTTGAAATGAACAAATTCAAAGTCCATCAAAGGATGCTTGACATACCATACCATATATAGATGAGTAGATGACCGACTACTCACAACTCACATCCATACAACCTCTTTCTCTCTCTATAGTCTATACATAATACATGTAGCATACAACCTTTCTCTCTATACATAATACATGTAGCATATTGCTTCTATTTCTCAATCTTTGTTTGATTTTTTTTTTGAAATTTTACTTGAATATTTGTTTCAACCATCAGTTTCTTCCAAATTTCACTTTAAATGACTACTACTGTGCTTCCCTTAGACGTGATCACTGTTATACTGTTGCGATTGCCTGCCAAGACTTTGCTACGCTTCAAGAGCGTGTGCAAGGCCTGGTATAGTTTAATCACTGACCCTAACTTTGCAAGGCTTCATCTACAAACATCGCTTGCCACTCAAACAAACCTTCACTTTGTTATCAAAACCCCAAAGCTTCATTTAGCTGATTTTCATACTTTTGAATATCGTACGGAGCTTAATTACCCTTTCAAGAATTATAAGCACAGGGGTGCTGAAATTGTGGGATCATGCCGTGGGTTGCTTTGTATTTGGAACATGGATCGCAATCTTACCCTTTACTTGTACAACCCCACCACCCAAACCCACAAAATGCTCCCCTCTTTGCCAATCAATCCTCCTTTCAATTATGATGGAATGAACTTCAGTTTTGGGTTTGGATATGATATGTCCTCCGCAGACTACAAATGTGTTCGAATCCTTCAGAGTTGGGACAATGAAAAGGGTGGTTTTGAGAGCCATGTCATGGTTTATAGCATGAAAAAGGATGGATGGACAAAGGGTCCTCAAGTACCATACTATTTCATATACCCCAAGCTGTGCGCAAGCGCCCTACTTGATGAAGCGGTCCATTGGCTGGGGGAAAGTAGAGAGAGAAGGCACCTGCCAATAGTTGGGTTTAGCCTGAGGGACGAGGAGTTTAGGTCAATAGCGCTGCCAAGAGGCCTAAATACAGAGTTGGTGGGAAGCATGTACTTGGGAGTAATAGATGAATGCCTGTGTCTTTCGGTGAACTACTTTAATTACTATGAGGTGTGGGTAATGGAGGAGTATGGGGTGGTTGAAACATGGGTAAGAAGGTATACGGTACAGAAAGGGGATGGTTATGACATCTTGGAGAGGCCTATTTGTTATTCAGTGGACAGAAAAGAGTTGTTTTATAGACAAGTTCGTTTGGCGGTGGTCTCGATTTCCATGCAAACTTTGGAGACCAGACCTGTACAGGTTGCTGGTTTCAATGTCTGTTGGGATGCACATCCTTGTGTTGACAACCTTCTAAAGCTGCCGAAACAAGCCATTGATATATGACCCAATTAACTAGCTGTTGTTTGATGTTTGTCGTCCATTTCATCCTCCGCTAGTATTACTTTAATTTCTGTATCATGTATGTAGTATATGTACTATTAATTAATCCCAATAAGCTAAGGAGGCATTTGTTTTTCTTAATAATGTTGTTTAGTTATAATAACCACTAATTAATAATAGGCTATAAATAAATGGAGTGATGATGTAAACGAATGGCAATCATTAAAGCATGGGAAATCATTCAATCAAATATTATAATAAGAAACCAAACACCCCCATTACAAACAATTACAAAGAATAATAACTAGTAGTAATTCAAGCAAAATGAAGAGTACCACAGCAGCATCCATGATAACAGGAGTAGTAATCCTTTCTGTGCTAGCAGAGTCGACGACCGCGAGCATGCGTGGGGGAGCCCTGGGAGGCTACACCCCCATTACAGACCTGGAAGACGAGCACGTCCAGGATGTAGCCAAGTACGCTGTCATAGAACACAACATCAAAGCCAACACCAACCTCGAGTTCCTCAAAATTGTTAGAGCAGACTATCAGGTTGTTACCGGTAATAACTACCGCCTCATTATATCGGCCAAAGACGGTGACGACGTTCGTAATTATGAGGCTCTCGTTAATGACATACCTTGGCAAATGTCCCGAGACCTCACCTCCTTTCACGCCATTTAATTAATACGAGTAGATGATTAGGAAATTTAAATCTAGCACGGACAACCATTTTCTACATTTTCTAGTTTGTATTATTATTGCTTACGTAGTTTGTATTAAGAATCCTTTTATTTACTACGAGTACAAGTTTTGTAAGCACTATTCTATTCCAATATTCCATTGCCCAAGTACTCCGTGGCCTATCTCTGTCCCTCTATATTATATGTTTCTCTTTCAGCTTCTTATATCATTAACCACAAATAATAGGGAAACAAACAATTAAATAAAATTATGGTGATTTAAGTGATATTTTGATTAGTACTCCGTTGTTAATTAGTTATTGATGATATTATGAATATGAAATCAGAACGAAACAAAAAAAAAAAAATGTCATTGTTGATGATGTTAATTTTGTCTGATATGAAATTGTTATTTTTACTTTTGTTAGTGTGTCAATTTTTTTTTACAAGTGAATATTACATTCTTTGTTTTGTTTAGTTTTATAAAAGGTTTAGAATGTTAAAAAGCTAAATAGCACTTTTCCAAATAAAAAAATGAAACATAAATTTTTGAAGGGTGATTTCAATCAAGTAGAGGACCATGCTGACAAGTTAGGTGGTGATAAGGGAACAATTTTTGGTGCCAAATTTTTTTCAGAATGGAAGACCCGTAATTTGTTAGCGGATATTGCGTATAAGGGTCCGAAATTTACTTGGTGTAACAATCGATTTGGGAGTGCGCGGATTTATGAGAGACTTGATAAAGGACTAATCTCTTCAAATTGGTACTCCTTTTTCCCAAATACGGGTCTCTTACATTTGCCTATCCAGTGTTCGGATCATGCGCCTATTATAATGGATACCGAATTATTATCTATTCATCGACAACGTTCTTTTAAAATGGAAGCCTGGTGTTTTGATTATGATGACTGCCTTGTAATCCTTAAAAAGGAATGGTTTAAATATGACAAGGGTTCTGCTTCTTATTCCTTGCTTCGTAAGCTGAAACGTATTCGAGGGATTTTCAAGCAATGGACCTTTCAAAAACGAAGGGAATGGAATAAAAAATGGACTGATTTTGATGAACAACTAGGTGATGAACTGCAAGAAATTTTTCAGGGTAAAAGTGAGCATGATTATGAGGTATACCATACGCAGTACTTGGAATTTAATAAAGCTGCTTCACTTTTCTGGAAGCAACGGGCAAAAATAAACTGGATTAGAGAAGGGGATGCATGTACTAAGTATTTTTTCAATTCGGTGCGTGAGCGATATAAAAGAAATTACATTTTCGGATTGCGGCAAGACGATGGGGAATGGTGTTTTACGCAAAATGGTATTGCTTCCTTATTTAGAAAGTATTTTGAAGATATTTATGAATCGTCAGTCACTCATGACTGTTTTGAAGACTATTTACAGCAGTATGACCATGTTTTTCAGAAGATTAGGTCCAAAATATCTAATGATCAGCATGATATTTTGGCGAAAAAGTTTACTAGAAAGGAAGTACGTGCTGCGGTTTTCCAAATGGGACCTACAAAGTCACCAGGACCGGATGGCATACCAGCTCTTTTCTTTCAAAGGTATTGGTTTCATATTAAGAACGAAGTTACGGATTCAGTCCTTGCAATGTTGAACACTGGAAATATTCTAAAGGAATTTAACCGTACATCTATTTCGTTAATTCCAAAGACGGATTGTCCGGAGAAAGTTGAGCAATTTCGACCCATAAGTCTCTGCAATGTGGTTATGAGAATTGTCTCCAAATGCATCGCAAATCGAATTAAGCGTATTATGCCTGATCTTGTGGGACAATACCAAAATGGATTTGTGCCTGGCCGTTCTATTACTGATAACATTCTCATTTCTCATGAATTGTTCCATTACATTTCCACAAAGAAAACGGGAAAGAATGGTGTTATGGCTTTGAAAGTAGATATGAGCAAAGCCTATGATAGGTTACGATGGAATTTTATTCAAGCTACTCTTCTTCATATGGGCTTTCCAAGTCATATTATCTCTTTGATCATGAATACTATTCAGACAGTATCCTATGAAATTATAATTAATGGTACGCCAGGGAATGCTTTGCGGCCAAAAACTGGCATTCGACAAGGCGATCCATTATCACCTTATCTTTTTGCACTGTCTACTGAGGTATTGTCCCAGCTACTTCTTCATGCTCAGACTTTACAGAAATTGCAGGGGATAAGAGTCTGTAGGAATGCGCCTGCTGTTTCTCATCTACTTTTTGCCGACGACTCGATTTTCTTTTCACAAGCTAACTCTGGGAACGCCATTGTACTTCGGCACATATTGGACTTATATTGTAAATGTTCTGGGCAAAAGCTTAATGAAGCGAAATCTGCCATTACTTTTAGTCCTAATTGCACCCTACAAGATAGTAAGGACTGCCTTAAACTCTTACGGGTCTCAGGGGGAAATCGTATGGGATCATATTTGGGCCTTCCTACTGATTTTGGGTCTAGTAAAAAAGAGATTTTTGCTCTAGTGTTTGAAAAGGTACGTAAACGGATACTCAGCTGGAATAATAATTTCTTATCTGCTGCCGGTAGATTAACTCTTATTTGCTCTGTGCTTTCTTCACTTTCCATTTACTCTCTATCTGCATTTAAAATGCCGGTAAGTGTGATATCGAAGATTGATTCTTTACTTTCACAATTTTGGTGGAGTGGGTGCAAAGCAGGGAAGGGAATTCATTGGAGCAGTAGGCTTTTCATTCAGTCGGTTAAGTCACACGGGGGCCTTGGAATACGTAATCTGGGATGTCTAAATCTGTGTCTACTTGCAAAGGTTGGATGGCGAATTTTATCTAAAACTGATACATTGATTAGTCAGGTATTGGGGAGCAAGTATCAGATCACGCCATCTTCCTTTATGAACTCTGCTCCTGAGCCCACTGCTCCTATGTCGTGGGGTGGTCGTGGAATTCGATGGGGTTTGAGTTTGTTAGTTGACAATCTTTCGTGGCAGGTTGGCTTTCCTTCTACTCTTGATATTTGGAAGGATAAGTGGATCCATGGGGCATCTTTGGGCCTTTTATCTTCCCTTGATGCGGATGCAGTACTGCATAAACCAAGTATGGAAGTGTCCATACTACAAACTGTTGATGGAGAGTGGGATTATGATAAGGTCCTCCAATTGTGTGGCACTGATGTTTTGCCCCTTGTTCTATCCACTGCTATTCCCCCATTGGATGAAGCTGATACTATTGTTTGGAATCTCACGTCTAATGGTGAGTATTCTATTAAAAGTGGCTATGCTCTTGCTTTTGATAAATTGTGGAATTCGAAGGCATCTCTTAAGGATAGAACCCGGATGGAACCTACATCTGTAAGATTTTGCAAAAAGATTTGGCAGCTACCCCTTCAGAATAAGTGGAAGATTTTTTTATGGCGGCTGTTCTCTAATTCACTGCCATGTGGTGAGGAGTTTAGACGACGGAATTTTCCAGGGGATCATTTTTGTCTTTTCTGCCGGGCTCAAACACCAGTTTCTGAGACTTTACGCCATTTGTTTCGGGATTGCTCTTCTGTTTCTCGCATCTGGGCTGCTTGCCCTCTGGGTATCCGCAGTTTTGTGGGAAATAATGTTTCCATACAGCAATGGATAATCAATTGGATACTTTTATTGATGAAGTCGACTGATCCGCTGTATTCTATTTCTTTGTTCGTTAGCACTTTATGGCATATATGGTGTTTAAGGAATAGGGTGCTCTTCCGGAATGAGGCCATGGACTTTCGTGTCCTTTTCAAGCTTATAATGGTGGATGCTACTAATAATGAACTTGTTGAACGCAAGAAAGAGACAGCCAAAGGCGTTTTATCAGCTACACATCCGGATGACATGGATGGAGCACTCCTTTTACGCCACCACTTTCCGCACCCTTTGATTGGCCCATCTGTTTGCTCTGATCACGTTCGTCTAAAGTGTGACGCCTCATGGAAAACGAACTTCAAAACTACTGCAGGGTGGTTATTTCAGAATAAACATGGTGTAATCTTCCGCACGGGCTGCAAGAATTTTTGGGCTAAAAATGCTCTTCAAGCTGAAGCAATGGCTTTAAAGTTTGCGTGCTACAAAGCTATTTCTCTTGGTTTCTACCACCTTGACGCTGCATCAGACTGTTTAAATTTGGTTCTTCAACTCAATGGCTATGGGACTACTAATCAAGATGTGCTACCTATTCTTAACTCAATTTCTTTACTAGTCTCTACCTGCCATTGTTTTTCTCTTAGTCACTGTCCACGAAATCTAAATCGGATTGCTCATGCTTTAGCGAAAGCTATAGCCTAGGCTAGCAATCTTTTCTATCTGACAAAAAAAAAAAAAATTTGAATAAATTTAATAGTGAGTAAATTTAAAAACGACTTATAAAATGAACACAAATTCTTGTTTGTGACGGCACATATCCGTCACTCTTGACTCTTGAGTGACGGATAACATTTTACCTCACAAAGTACTATTTTTCTCTCTCTCGTTTCTATTCATGGTCCTCTTCTCCACTAACCCATTTTGTTATCCGATGCGTGTCATTTATATGATGTTTTACATCTCTTTTTACACGCATTTCAACTGCTATATATGCCCATATTTCTCTATTTTCCTCTACTTTCGTGCTTTTGTACTTTATTGCAATCAAATTTAGCGGAAATCAAGCCAATACCTATTCTTAACAAGCTTGCGCAAAAGACAAATCCACGAGTTTAAAGAAGTCAAGTTAATCCGGTCGATCGACTAGTATCATCATCGATCGACCACCTGTTTTCCTCTACCGTTGTTTGAGCGATCGATCGACCAAGATCCTTAGTCGATCGACTGGACTTCGATTCCATTTAGATTTAGAAAGCCCGTGAAGTTTTAGGTTTTGGAATAAGTTGTTGCGTTGATATTCCTATATAACGTAACATAAACATATCTAGCTTTTATCGAGAGAATACATCAAGATATATATCACATACAAAGATTTTTAGTTCTAGCTTATTTCCGAACTTTTGATTTATCGACTTTTGCATCCTCGATCTTTCGATTCTTAATCTTAATCTTCCTTTGAAATCTCGGTATTCCTCTCACCCTAATTCCTTTTCTGCTTTGTTTTCGTTAGTATTAGAATTGCTAGATTTGTGCCCGAAATTTAATTTCAAATCATGAATAAATTTTAGTTTATTTGTTGTTTTTACCTTCGTCATGAGTAGCTAAATAGCTTGTGCTAGGATGTAGGCAATTTAAAATAGGTTAGACACGGAACACAATCGAAATTGTTGGTCGATCGACTGACCTTGTAAGGATATCTTCGTCTTAATTGTTTTTAATCTTGTATCTGACGAGTTGAATGCATGCGACCAGTTAGATACCTATTTTGTGACCAACCCATTAGACCGAAAGGTAGGGTAGGTTATTTGACCATTAATTAATTCGACTAAACTGTGCTAAAGATCGAAAGATAGGTATAGTTTAGACCATTAAGTCACTTTTCAGGACGAAAGTTAGTATTAGTGACATTAGGGACTTATAGCGAGATCGAGAGATGCTATTTGTTAGGAGTGGACCGAGAGGACCTCTTATTTCCCGCCTTACTTGTGTTTAATTCCTTAGTTTTCGTCTTTTCTCCATCCTAACCTTTCTTTATATCATCCACATCTTTAGTTTATTTTCTTCTTATTGTTATTAGTTATAGACCAATTCAACCAACCCCACATATTGACTGATCATAGAACAACTAAAGTTTACAACTGCCTCCTTGCGGATCGACCCTGTTACCACTAGCCTAGGTTAGTCTTAATAGGAATTATAAATATTATCTTTGGTACTCACAGCGACGGGTATCAGTTACCATTTTATCTCACAAAATATCCGCCACAAATGGTAACCCGTCACAGGGTGACCAATTGTAACCGGGGTGGTATACTGGTATAGTAGAAGTGAGGTGTAATTAGTAGGGAGAATATGCTAGTATGATTGAATGAGGGATAAAGTATATTCTGTAATTGGAGGGGAAACAAAAGAAAGGTCGGGTCGGGTCGGGTCGGGTCGGGTCGGGTCCGAGAGTAGAGTCATTGATTGAGTGAGTCATGAGTCATCAATAATCAAGAATCACACATTCTTCTGTGTATTCAGAAAAATGGCAAGCAATGGTAATGTCTCTCTCCATCTCACACATTAATTAATTTTAATTAATTACGGAGTACATTGCTGCTGCTGCTGCTTCTCCTTCGTCCATTGATTCATCTTAATTTTGTGATTTACAGTGGTTCCTCTTTCGCACTATCTTGCAACTGCTGTTGATGCTGCCAAGAAAGCTGGCCAGGTACCCACCCTTATTTTATTTATTTATTTTATTTATTTTATCTCCTTTTCTTTTTTTATTGTTAATTCAATCTCATTGATTTGATAGGTGATTAGGGAAGCCTTTTATGAGACCAAAAATGTGGAGCACAAAGGCCAGGTTTGTGTTGTTTCAATTCTGGTTTCCGATTACTTACCCAAATGCAATAGGAATTCGACACACCCCATTTCTGGTTTCAATTCTGGTTTACATGTTTCTGGTTTCAATTCTGGTTTACATGAATGATAAGTTAGTAGTTGAGTCTCTGTGTTTGATATAAACTACTACGAGACTTAGGGTTGTTAATGTCTCGTTTATGCAGGTGGATTTGGTGACTGAAACTGACAAGGCATGCGAAGACCTTGTCTTTAAACACCTCAAGCACCATTACCCTACTCACAAGGTCACCCCCCTCTTTCCCCTTCATATTTACTTACTTGTATTCCTTATATCTTTCTGACTTTTAACAATTTCAGTTCATTGGTGAAGAAACCACTGCTGCCTATGGTGCCACTGACCTCACTGATCACCCTACCTGGATTGTCGATCCTCTTGACGGAACTACTAACTTTGTCCACGGGTCAGCTCATCCTAACATTTCTACTTTTCTTATTCTACTCTCCCATTATCTATCTTCTCTTGCTTTCCAACAATATCACCCCTTCACTCTTTCAGCTTCCCATTTGTCTGCGTCTCTATTGGTCTCACCATTGGAAAACAGCCCATTATTGGTGTTGTGTATAATCCAATTATGGAAGAGGTGACCAAATATTTCTATCCCTTTCTTCATTTTAGATCAATATCTCAACTTTTAGGCTTTTCTATCTTCAAACTCTCTTTTCTATCTTCTAGCTATTCACAGGCGTAAAAGGGGAAGGTGCTTTTCTCAATGGTAATCCTATCAATGGTAATCAACCTACCTCCTTCATTTTCAGTATTTATAAACACTTTAGTTAGCTTTTGGAGCTAAGATATTACCTTTTTCAGTGTCTTCTAAGGATCAACTTGTGAAATGCATGCTTGCAACCGAGGTAAGCAAACCCTACACAATCCAATCTTCCTTCTTCTATATGTCTTCACCAGCTTTTATATCAGTTTGTCTAATTTCATATTTCTCATCTCATCTTCAGTGTCTCATTACTTCGTTAAATTTTACTAAACCACTTCCATTTTGTTATTTCAAAACTTGGAATGTAAGAGTTTATGTCAAAACTCAAATGAAGATAATCTTGTGATTATATCCTTATTACTATTCCATTTGTTGTGACCAAACCAAGGCTTTGCTTCTTTTGTTGTTGATTAGATTTCACCTATGTGTGCAGGCTGGTACAAAACGTGATAAATTGACTATTGATGCCACAACAAATAAAATTAATTCGTTGCTTTTCAAGGTACATATTACTTTATTGCAACTGTAATCGGTACTTGGACAAGATTACTCGTATTTCCCAAGCTATACCCCCTTTTTCTCTTTCTCTTCTACTTCAGGTTAGATCCATCCGAATGTCGGGATCATGTGCAATGAACTTATGTGGAATAGCATGTGGAAGGTTGGATCTTATGTATGAGATTGGATATGGTGGTGCCTGGTATGATTTTAGTTCTATTATTATTGCTATTGTCGTTGTCATCATCATCTTCATCATAATTCTTTGATTACAAATCTTTTGCAAAATGGTGAAAAGGAAATTACCTTGTCTCAGTGATGACATATTTTACCATTTTCTCTCATGGCAGGGACGTGGCGGCTGGCATTATAATTATACAAGAAGCTGGAGGGCTAGTTTTTGATCCGTAAGAAACAAACTTATCATTTGCCTAGTTATGCATCTTAAGCGTATATGACAATTGAATAATATTGAATTTTTTTCTTGGGCTAGGTCTGGTAAAGACTTTGATATTACAGTAACTCGGATAGCTGCCTCAAATTCCCTTATGAAGGACGCATTTATTGAAGCTTTTCAACAAGCTGAATGAGTTGAATTCCAGCAAATTTCTGAGTGCATTCATGCTGTAAGCTATTAATGAGCCAACTTAAGCCCATCAAATTTATGTTTTCAATATTCGATTAGTCGCAATCGTAAAGGTTACTTGATGCTGGCTATCGGCGATGAATACTGGAAACAAAATCAACAGATCCCAAATAAAGAATACTGCATTTTTTCCCTAACGTCTTTGCCTGGTACATTGTTCGCACCATTTAACATGTGTACTAAACATTTTTCTTTGTTTAATCCCTGCTACATTTCTATGATAATTACCTATAATGGCAGTTAGCCTGCAATTATATTGTTGGTAGCCCCAAGTGATTGTGTAGGAAGGGTAAAAATAAAAGCTTCTCTCGGAAGACGCTGCTAGTACCTTTAAGATTACATTGAGCTACTTCGTCGATGCAGCTCATGTAATCATAAAGGGTTAGGGAAACAAGAAGGAAAGCTCTAATAAGGTGATGGCGTCATAGAAATTAGAGACTGAAGTCTTGTGTTAAGGACACATTAAGTCATCCTTCCATAGACTATATGATACTCCCTCCATTCAACTCCACATTACAAGTTTCTCTTTTGTACACTATTAAAGATATTATGTAATAGATTCCGATCTTATGGCAAATATGAAGCTTAATGGCAAATATGAAGCTAAAGCTATTAAAGATATTATGTAATAGATTCCGATCTTCAGTACCTTATTGCATTAGGTAGATAACATATTAACATCAACCCCTTGTTTGGATACAAAAATGGAGGGAAAGAGGAAAGGAAAAAGGAAGGGAAGGGAAGGAAAGGGGGAGTCCAGAAACTAGAAAGGGAGTTCTCCCCCCAAATTCAAGCTTAGGCATGACGTGGCTCAATTAATAGTGGATAGAGTGGTACTCGCCCCCTTCAAATTTAGTTTTAATCCAGTGGCCCAACTAACAACCCCAATAGCGTTTACACACCATCCTCAGACTGATGCTGCAGGTCTCCCTTTGCCAGCTGTGTGCCATAACCTGAGATGGGTGACGTCCATCTTGGACCTGTCTTTAGGATTGTGATGCGCCACCAATCATTGAGCCCCCACCACGCCCTTCCCTATGGGGTTGACGGCCCATACCAGTATACCACCAATTTTAAGGTGGCTGCGGTCAACCTTGTGTGGTAGTAGGCAATCTGGAGTGGCGGTACCTGGGTGGTTAGTTAGTCCAATGCTAGGAAGGGAGCTTAACACTGGAGAAGTCAATACAACTCTTACAGCTTCTGTTCGAAGATTTGTTGGCCACATTACTAGGCGCGAACACATTTTTGGTGCATGTAGTAAATCGGCTTTGTGATGGATTGAATTTTACTAGTAGTAGTGTAACCACCATGCCTTATGTCCTCATCCCGAACAACTTTTTCAAAGGAATGATAACTTTTTTAATTAACCAAGAAAAAAAGGGGAATTGACGCAGGTACTTGTGCTTAGTTGTGAAAACGAGAAATCAGTATTGTCCACAGCTCGATATGTAATGCAAATCATGGGAACAGTACGTTGCCGTTGTCATAAACATTAGTGTGACTGACAAAGAAGCTCGTACATAAAGTGTGTTAATTTTGTTCAATGTTCATTGGTAACTTGTTAATTCTTAATTGTGTTGCTGATATGATCCTGTAAGTCAGCGATTAGAGTAAATATGGAGCTTAACTTTTCTGGGGTTTTAATATTCCTGAGTTGCTTACCCTGTGACGAGGCAATGTTTTGTGGCGGCTACATATTCAACGACTGTCAATTTGTCATTTGATTTATTATTAATGTAAGGCTTTCATGTAGAGTTAATTTAGCAGTATAGAGGACTCGAATGCCAAAATACAGTGACAGAAAGTGGTAAAGTGAGGACGAACATCCTTTGCTATGATTGAAGAGGTGGAGAAATGGCTGGCTACTACATGAAGATCGTTGACATATTCGAGGAAATGCAGATATTTAGGGTGACAAGATACAGGACCATAGTTGTGACATTTGGGACTTTTCCAAAGTTCAACTTGTATTCTTGATTCCCAAAGTAAAGCTTTTAAAGTAGGGAATCAAACGTCAAAAACTAGGTTGAACTCTTCAAGATGATCACCATAAACCTCATGCTTCAGCAGCTTTAGTATCCTTGTTACTACTACTACTATTTGGACCACCCAACAAGCTTGGCTTAAAACCCTTCTCCAGCATAAGCTCCACCTCTTCAATAGGCAGCCCTTTAGTTTCAGGCACCACCAAGTATATGAATATGAGTCCAGTGACTGAGAACCCTGCGAACAACAGGAAGGTACCCGCTGATCCTAAGGCCTGCGTTAATGTTAAGAAGGTCTCACTCACTATAAGATTTGACGTCCAGTTGGCCACTGCCGCTATACCACCACCAACTCCTCTGTACCTTAGTGGGTATATTTCAGAGTTGACTATCCACGGCACCGTCCCCATTCCTGGAGCGTATGAGATTATGTATGCTCCTAGAAGTATGACTGCCAAATAACCAAATTTGCTAGGACATCCTTCCGTGAAGTACACTCTGTGCTCTCCATGGCATGCCGCTTTCATCCCATCTGTTTTCACTAAACATGCTCCCGGGTGCAACTGATATTATTCCAAATTCAAAGTTGGACAGATTAGTTTTAGAATATGATACCACCAAATTTTAGTTACAATGCACTTTCTTCTCTATCCAATGGGTCAGTCAGTATCATGTGATTCTAATACACTGCAAATGGAACACGGTACCACAAAACAGAAAACGTCCAGAAATGAAACAGGAGTTAATACCTCGCTAGCTTGATTGGTACAGAAGGCGCATTCAGAGGCAGCATTCAAACAAGTCATACAGTTCCAATAAGCGGGATTGGGAGCAGAGGTGAAAGCAGGACAGGTAGAGTTTAATCCAAAATGAGCGGATTCTGTGGAACTAATTCTGGGAGCTTGTTGAGCAGCTTGATTGAAGACAAGAGCCAAGACGATGAGGCAAGTAATGATGCCAAACATAGAGATGATCATAAGTCGCCTTCTCCCATATCTGTCTACAAACATCATGCTTACTAACGACCCTACTGCATTCAGTCCTGACGTGATTAGAGAGAGTGCCATGGCTGTGCTTTTAGATGCAAATCCCGCCAACTGCAGTATTGTCGGACTGTAATACATGACCGTGTTTATACCCACAAACTGTTGTGCCACTTGTACTGTTATTCCCGCATATAGTCCTCTTCTAACTACCGTGTTTCCCCAAGCTTTTCGAACTTTGGTTATCATGCTTCCCCCTCCAATTTCCCCTTCTTCTGCCATTTCATGTTCTACTGACGCTTTTAAT
The DNA here is from genome assembly GCF_048544455.1 of Silene latifolia. Classification (NCBI taxonomy): domain Eukaryota; kingdom Viridiplantae; phylum Streptophyta; class Magnoliopsida; order Caryophyllales; family Caryophyllaceae; genus Silene; species Silene latifolia. The sequence goes on along the minus strand of NC_133532.1, from coordinate 127,892,398 downwards.
GCTTTCATTTCTTCCTCCACTTCTTCCGCCCCATAGATTTTTGACAATATGGCTTCTGCCTCGGCAACTTTGTTCTGCTCAAATAGCAATGAAGAAAACTTTAAGCAGAAAAAGAAAAAAGAAGTCAGTAAAAATGGTTAGGTGTTATTTGTTACAGTACATTTCTGTAAAGCCACCTAGGAGACTCTGGAAGGGACATCATGAGTATAAGTTGTATTAATGCTGGAACAGCAGCCACCCCAAGCATCCATCTCCATGTCCCACTAACCTGAACGAACAGCTTGTAGTATTAGACAATATATATATATTATATATTATATATTTAGGGACATGATGAGATAGATTAGTCGTGTACCGTGGTGAAGCCAAGGTTAATGAGATAAGCAAAGAATTGGCCACCAGTGATGAGCAAGCCATTGGTGCTAACAAGAGCCCCTCGAATCCTAGTAGGAGAGGTCTCAGAGATGTAGAGAGGTGCAGTCATGGACGCCATACCAACGCCTAAACCCACAAAAACACGTCCAAGTATGATCACCCAAGGAGCTGGAGCAAGGGCCATGATTATAGCACCAATGAAAAACAGAATATCTGCTATTATGATTGCCGGCTTCCTTCCTAACTTATCATTCAACCAACCCCCAATACCCGCTCCTACTATGGCTCCTGCTACTGCCATGGCTACTATGGTTTCCTGCAACCATGTTTTGCGTTCCACATCTTTAAAGTCTTCTTTGATGTATAGAAGAGCCCCAGAAATAACACCTATATATATATATATATATATATAGAAACACAATGAATTCATCCAGTAGATGACTTAGAAGCTAGCATTACCAATTTACCATTCATTATACAGGGATTCAGTAATCAATCAACTATACCTGTGTCGTAGCCGAAGAGAAGTCCTCCAATGCCAGCAGATAACGCGAGTCGCATGATATAAGGCGTTTTTCCAACTGTTCTGAAACATTCTGTAAACTCTGTCTGGTCTGCCTTCACAATTCCTCCCTCCACCATTTTCCAATTGTTCTACGCCTCTTATACAGTTCCTCTCAAATCCACCTTGCTTGCTACGGAGTATTTGTTTCTGCATATACAAATAATTATGAAAATTTCTCTACAAATTATTATAATCAGATTTTACGTTGTCTTTTTCCTTTCCTTCAGATGACGGATACCCATGCATATCTTAAAACACATTCAAATTTGTTCCAATCATTTTTTTTTATATCTTTTATAAAAGATATTTTAATCAATAGTAAACAAATACTCCACAATTAAGAAGGAGAATGTATTTCCTATTTGATTAGGATATATAGTAGATAGAAAAATATGGAGTAGACGAACCTGTGCAAATATAATGCTCCACAGACCACAATGGAAGATGCGTTACAAGGGATATATAATTATAATTATAATTATGAAAATGAATCAAACATCAACTATATATATAGTAGCAACTAGTACGTATATTAAGTTTTTAGGATAATTAAAGACAGTTTCGTCATCATTAATTCACGTATTAGTTGGATAATTTGTTGGAGTTGAAGACGGTGTATTTTGTGATTCATAGCAGCTCAGCATTGAGCTAATTTAGGATCACTTATTAACTTACTATACTTGTTTGCCTCGTCAGATTTACGACATTATTTATCTACTTAATTAAACTTTGTTATTTATAGCATTTATTTATATTTTATTTTATTTCTCTTTTGATCGAAAATGCAAAGTCAAAAAATGAAACAAAAGTGATGACCATTTGAAGATGCATTTTTCTTGTCAACTCTTACGTGGTCCTATGACGCATCGTTGAAATAATACAATAATATATTACGTGCATTCCTATCTAACATGATTGAATATAATATAAATATTACGGACTAGGATATTTCTCAACATAAATATGTTATACATCGGTCTTAAAAAAGAAAAATAAGATAGCGTCATTTGGTGACAATCAAATTCAGTATCACCGGGGTTAAAATTGTAATTTACCTAGAATTTTCATTCTCACTCTAATAATTTGAAGGGTTTTTTTTGTCAAACATAACCTTTAATAAAAAGTTTTTTTTTCAAACACCATCTTTTAAAAAAAAAGTTTGTAAAACACAACTTTTAATAATTTTTTTTTGTCAAACATGACATTTTGGCCGGAGGACTCAACATTTTGCAATAGGATAACTTTGAGTCGATGTTTGAGATAGAAAACGAAGTCGGTTTTAGGTGTTCTTTGAATTGTTGGAAATGTAGATCTTGAAGAGGCCATCAATTTGGAAAAAAAAATTAGTTAATTCCGATTTTTGGTTTATGATTTATGCTTAATTGAAAATTTTAAGAACGATAAAAAGGGCACGTTGTGCTTTAAAATCAAATTTCAAGGATATCACGTGCACAAACTTAAAAAGTTGGGTACCACATGAAAAATGACAAAGTTCGAGGGTACCACGTGAATTTTCCGTTTTAAATTTTCGAATGACCATTTTCGTTTCGGAAAATTCACGTGGTACCCTCAAAGTTTGTCATTTTGCACGTGGTACCCAACTTTTTAAGTTTGTGCACATGTTATCCTTGAGATTTAATTTTGAAGCACAACGTACCCTTTTTATCTTTTTAAAATTTTCAATTGAGCATAAATCATAGACAAAAAATCGGAATTGACTAATTTTTTTTTTCAAATTGATTACCTCTTCGCGATCTATAGATTGATAAAATGAAAATTGTCATTCGGAAATTTAAGATCGAAAATATGGTTGATTTGAGATTTTCGTTTAAAAACGCTATAAAATGTCGATCGACAACTTTTTTTTTCTCAAATCGTAGTTTATGAGGAGATAATCAGTTTAGGAAAAAAATTGTTCGATTCTGAATTCCGGTCTAGGAGTTATGCGCAATTGAGTTTTTTTATAGCGACAAAAAGGGCATGTTGTACATGAAAATCAAACATGGAGGGTATCATGTACATAAACTTAAAAAGTTGGGTACCACGTGCAAAATGACAAAGTTCAAGGATACCACGTGAATTTTCCGAATTTAAAATCGAAGATATGGTTGATTTGAGATTTTCGATAAGAAAAAACCGTATAAAATGCCCGTCGACAATTTTTTTTTCCTCAAATCGTATATTATGGCGAAATAATCATTTTAGAAAAAAGATTTTGCCGAATCTGAATTTCGGTCTAGGAGTTATACTCATTTGAATTTTTTTATAGCGACAAAAAGGGCATGTTGTACATAAAAATCAAACATGAAGGTATTATGTACAAAAATTTAAAATATTGGGTACCATGTGCAAAGTGGTAAAATTTAGGTGTACCACGTAAATTTTCCGTATATTCAATGGAACACCCAATTAGTCAACTTTGGGAAGTGAGAAACGACACCAAATTACATAATCTAATTGTTAAGAAGGACCCAATAATAGTCATTGCTCTTGACTAAAACACCACGTTAAAAGCATAAACTTGACTTTTCTTTAAAAAGGATATGATTAAAAATAAAAAAAGTGATCACTTTATGATAAATAGTAATAATTTTATGTTAAATAGTGATCACTTTAAAAAGTGGACATTTTATATTAATAAAAGGTGATTATTTTTCAACACAAAATAATCGTTTTTTACATTAAAATGGTCACTTTTTAAGCGTCGCACATTGCAACAGTGTTATAGGAACATATTATTATTTTTTGAAAAGTAAATATAATGAGTAATCACTAATCACAGGCTCACAGCTTAACCTTATGCTTAAGACTTTTCACATCTCATAAACCTACAGGGGCTAGAGCAGTCGACGGGTCAATACGCTCAAATGCTCAACTGATCGCCCTCCAATATAATTTTCACAAATTCTCACTTGTGACGGACACTATCCGTCACAAGTGAGAATTTGTCACTTCCTTCTCACACAAATGTAAGTGAGAGGACAAGTGGGGCAAAAATGGAGCGCTTCACTTACTTTCCACTTGCATTTGTGTGAGAGAGAGGTGACCTGTCACTCACTTGTGATATATAGTGTCCGTCACAAGTGAGACTAGCTGTTCACGTAGACGCCAAGCTTCCAATGATTAGACTTTTCTTGCCAAATTCTTTGAAAAGTATACTTTATGGAGTATAAAGTAACAATGTTGCAACGTATCTAATTAGCCAAACACCAACTTTTATATGAAATAATTTCATAATAAACTCATCGTGATAATAAATTCATAATGAAGCCTATTATTTGAACACAAATTCTCATTTGTTTTGTGTCACAAACTCACAATCGGTCACCATTACGAAAGAGACTGAATATTATACAAATAAGTATTTCTTTTTATTATTTTTTATTTTATTATCTCATAATTTTACTATGAGATCATCTTAGTGACTCCGGGAGATTAAATAATAACGGATCCGACTTTTAGCTTGCTTGTGCAGCATGTGCAACGGCAGATGGCCTCCAGTTTTTTTGGGTTCCAATACTTGATAGTTTTTTAGGATACAAATTCTCATTTGTGATAGGTATATCCGTCGTAAGTTTGAGACGGGTCAAATACTATTTATATAAGTAGATAAGATAAAAGTAGAGTGTTTAGGAAGTAGCAATTTATTTTGTCTTATTTACCCATATGGGTAGTACTTAATCCATCGCAAACTTATGACCGATAGGCCCGTCACAAGGGAGAGCGGGAGATTTGAGGAACAATGCACGTGTTCTTTTTTAGACTTTTTGGCACTTTGTTTACAGTTAATAGATCCTACAACTAGTTGTACCCAGAGGTGTCTAAGACCCCGTGCAACCACGGGCGGAGGAACCGGGCTTCCGGTTTTGAACAACGAATTTATAAGCTTTATTGATGAAATTCGGTACAAATATTAAAGTATACTCCCTCCATACCACATCAATGGTAACATGGACCCACTTTTTGTGAGGAGAAAAGTGGGTCCATGTTACCATTGGTGTGGTATGGAGCGAGTAGTACACTTGTACTTCATATTTGGGGCCTCATTTTTTTTGCGGCACACCGAACCTCCATTTATTTCAAGACGCCCCTGGTTGTACCCAGTTGTATGCTCTAGAATCCGAGT